>NC_056620.1:15752860-16052860 GCF_018340385.1 Cyprinus carpio
ATAGATAGATAGATAGATAGTTAATTCACATATAGTGATTGAGTAAACAGACAGTGTATGCTCAGGTCTGGGTGTTTAAAAAGTTCTGTGCACTCCAGGCTCATCCAGCTGTGTATAATGCTTTCAGTATAAAAAAAGAGCTAAAAGCTCTTAGTACCCATGTTTCTATCTCTGCGTGCCGCTCAGGGCTATCAGGATGCCACGCAAGCCCAACGTAATTGAACTCCAGAGAACAGACCAAAGTGAACCTATCTTACCTCAACAGGCAAGATCAGCAAAAGCAAAGCACGAGTAGCTATTTTTATTTGTATAAACTACCTGCCAACCAATGCAACATCTAATGTGTCTGTTTAAAGTTGCAAACATACAAATAGGGTGCAAGACAAAGAAAATATAGGCCTGTAAACACACAAACATGCTTAAATCTCCCTCTAGTGGACAACCTATGAAAACACTCAACGTGTTTTAACTTTCTTTGTATGTACTGTATTTCTCTTGCAGACACAAAATCTGGTACTGTAATTGCCTACAATATCTACAGCAGCGATTGTAGTACTCAAAGACAAAGGATAAGTTAATGGAATCGGCTTTTAATTCACTATGGGTGTGATCTTTTAAAGATTGATGGGCCTATTAACCACTGAATTGATTATTGCTCTTTTAGCCCTGAGATTGTCCTGCGTCCTCATTAGCTCAAGCCATCAGTTGTAGTGCATTAAGGGGAGAGAATGTGATCGGTATGATGCATGCCCTGATGATGTATTTATGTTCTTGCTCTCTCACAAACAGTGCAGACCCTCTACAAACTCTTCAGGTTCCAGTGCACTCATAGGGCACTGTATTACCATAGGAACAGTATTCATAAATGCACATAATTATGTTATTGTCCTTGTCTCAAAGACAGCTGGAGTGAGGGGGAGAGCGAGAGATAGACCAAGAGAAGCGAAGGAAACTGTTAATTGAGGTGCTGTCTTTATTTTTCATTATAACAGATTTGTGAGCTCTAAATCATCTGAGGAGCCTTGTTTAAACGATTTCTTCATCAAACAATAGTAAAATAATGGATAATGGGACTTCAAAATTTCATGTTTAATTCATGTTGCTTGCTGTTTCTTTGAAATGAATTGTGAAATTTACTAGCAATTTATATGTAAAAAAAAAAAAAACACATTCCTCTATTCATTTATTTTTGTAAGAATTTATATATATATATATATATATATATATATATATATATATATAATATATATATATATATATATATATATATAATTAATTGAATGATATTAATTTACTACTTTAATGCATATTCAAATATTAAATTTACACACACACACACACATATATATATATATATATATATATATATATATATATATATATATATATATATATATATATATATATAGTTTTTAAAACCTCAGGAAAACAATTGTTTTTCATTTTATGTATTTTATTTTTATTTATTTTTTATTTCATGTAGTTTCAATAAATGGGTTCATTAAAAACTCCGTACATAATATTTATATATATAAGAAATGTTGGTTAAGATCATTTAAGATGAAGTATAGCATGTGACACTGCTGGGCACACTTGTGTTTTCACATTCACAAGCCTTATGCTTCAGTGGATGAACTGGCCGCCTCTGGCATTGTTCTATAAAACTCACTCTCGCCACCTCCAGCTTTCTCTCTCTCTTTCATCTCCAGTTTCCTCTGGGCAGAATGAAGATTTGGCCCCCTGGACATTTGAACCCATTATACTTTGTCACTCTCTTTCTCCCAGCTCCTCAGAATGACAGCAAACACTACTACACACAGACTGACGGATGCATCTCCTCAGGAGCTCTGGGCTATTTTTAGACCTTTCCTTTTTAGTACTCCATTCAATGAAATTCTGTGTTCCACCGTTTTGTCCCCACAAGACTTCTTCTGTTATTTCTGCTTAAATGGAGGTCAAAGCAATTGATTTTGGTTCACATCCTATCTGCATTATTGGACTGCTGCAGTGTGTGTATGTGTGTGTGCTTAATTCATGTTCTGAGTTTATGTCCAACAGGGCTGGTTCCATTTTTCATTCATCCAATTTCCTCCTGTGCTTGATTAGACTGTTATTCATACTTGTTTCCTAATTGGTCATGTGAAAAATGAAAAAGAACATTTGCATTGATTTCCTCTCCCTACACCCTTAAAGGAACAGTTCACCCAAAAATTACAGTTTGCTGAAAACTTACTCAAACTCAATACATCCAAAATGTAAATTAATTTGTTGCTTCATCAAAACAGATTTGGAGAAATGTAGTATTACATCACTTGCTCACCAATGGATCCTTTGAAGTGTATGGGTGCCATCAGGATTAGCTGATGAAAACCACAATAATCCACAAGTAATCCACACGACTCCAGTCCATCAATTAACATCTTTTGAAGCAAAAATTGGCATGTTTGTATGAAACAAATACATCAAGGCATTTTAACTTTAAACATTCAAAGTTATTGAAGATATATATATATTTTTTTTATTTTTATTAAAATAGTAAAATCTCTTATCCCAGCAAAATATGTAGAGACAAGGGATAATTGACCTGATCACCCTGTCTGTTTTTATTCTGCGAAAGTATAATGACTGGCGGCCTGTATATTATGCTGCGTATTACATGGCCGAATTAATAAATAAATATTATTTTAACAGACAGGAAATGGTATATATAAAAATATTTCTATTTGCATAAATTACTTCAGCTTTAAACATGAAATTAAAATTCACCTTGTCTTTTTTTGTAAATGCATTTTATAGATCATATTGTGAATGACTGTGTTTATTTTACTTAATTTTTTTGACCTTGTGATTTTAATCAAAATTGAACAATAAATTATTAATCTTTCCAGTGAAAACAGTTGACTTCTCTGTGCTGACGTATGCCAGTCTACAAAAATCCACACGCTATGTTTTCTACTTTTCGTAATTTCATTATACTCGGTTTGTACGGCATACAGTACTACTGAAGCAAAGTTTCATCATGACTTTACCATGTAAAATACACCAAAATAGATTGGTTTTTCTACAAAGAAAAATGCACAAGAACAATTTGAAAACCTCAGGAAAACAATAATTATTTAATTACGTTTTCAATAAAATAAATTGACAATGTTAATTGTTATCAACAACACTGAAAATGACAATAATAATTTAAAGCACTCTTAAAGCAACAGTGCGACCTAATTTGTTTGCGTAAAAAACAGTGATGAACCAAAGGAAGGCCTCAAGGGAATTTTGATGGTCCGTTTGGCATTTGCACATTTTAATTGAGGTCAGACAGTAAAACGCAGATCTGGCTGAAAGCGCTCAGGTTTGTAGGCACTGTAGTATTTTCTACAGTGTTCCAGTGGCTGAAAGAGGGCCAGGCACTCAGTGGTCAGCACAGCCCCAGGGTTCAGTGTTAGTAACCGCTGTTTTCTATAAGAAACCAGTGAATGGAACAAAATAAGGAGGTTTGGGTTGTGCTGTGATTGAAATCTTCACAGGGTCCTCTTTTTCATTACCACACTCGACAGGACTCTGCCCCCCTGTTCATGACTGACGACTCAGGGCAGTTAAACGCTTTACGGAACTCTTCATAGTTGCTCATCGCCCCGATAACCTCATCATAGTAACAAGAGGAAAGTCAGTGACACTGAAGGATAAGGGATGCAAAATAGATGTAAATGAGCTGTGTATATATTAATGCATTGCACCTATATTTAGGAGGGCTGTGAGCTCCACTCTGGATCTGATCACGTGCTGCTTCTGTTCTGTAGGCATTACAGCGAACCTAGCAAATTACAATATATGCACAACAAATCAACAGAGTCCCATTTAAAGCAAGAATTCCATAATGGAATCAATCAGCTTGGGAAGTATGGTCATATCTATGAGTTAAATTTTTACCCTATTTACCTGGAGTGTTTTGTCTAAAGTACATTTGCAAATAATATTTATTTGAAGTATTCACTTTGATAGTAACGACAAAGTGCATACTTTTGAGCGTGTACTAAAACTACCATGTCATAAAATGTTAATTCTAATCTTGCATGCTATTTAGGATACACATGCAACCCCTAAAATGACAAAAAAAGCCTTATTACTTATAGTATAGTAAGCCATATAACTACAGTTTTTCAACCCATTCTAATTTTTAAGAATAAAATATAATGTTTGTGACATCTGTCATTTAAGCCTAAATATTTATGTGTGAAATGCAGAATACTGACATGAGCATAACTGAGGAAAAACAGCTGGTTGTTGGTCAGACCCACACCAGGCAGGAGAGGCTCCTCGACTCCTGCTCTCTCTTTTTCAATCCATCTCCTATACGCCTGCAGACAAGTTCACATGTACATAAATATATACACCAAAGCAGACACACTATTAAAGGAATTGCTAAGTTAAAAAAAAAAAAAAAACTCATTTCATTCCAAAATTTCTTTCATCTATGAAACACAAACTGGGGAATTGACATTTCTTGCTGTGCAGTTAAAACAGTGCTTTCAAGCTTCAAAAAAGAAGAAAAACCATTAAAATATGATGAAATTAATAAGATACCAATGTCCAGTTTGTGAATGAATCATAGTTTTGAGCCACATTTTTCTATGCATCAATTGATCGAATTAGCAACCTGAATGATGTGTACACAAATCAACAACAAATTGTAATATATTCTTCAAATTTCCCTTTTTGTGATCCATCAAAGCTTGGAATGAGACTTACTGAGTTGACGGTAAATCAGATTCAGGTCACTTTAGGATAATTATAGTGAAAAATGCTGTAATACCCTGAAAGATTCTCTTATCCCTCCATTGTCAGCAATGTTCTCTGCCAGAGTCCTCTTCCCCTTGACTGAGAGGGGATTGTGGGTATTAAGTATTAGATTGGAAGCTATGCTACATTTTGATGGCATGTTCAAACAGGAATGCATTAAAAGGCTGGTGCCTACTGTACATTTAGTCCCGCCTCTTTCCAGTGGTATCTGTTGTACTGGTCAATCATGCATTGTGTTTTTTCAGTGAAGCGGGTGATTGAGGAGTTGCTCCACCATTGGTCCAGGTTCCCATCTTTGTCATATTTTCTGCCTAGATGAACACAGATAAACACAGATGTCCTTAAGAATCAGCTGTCACCATGGCAACACGTGTTGAGACTCATTATAAATCAAATGGCCTCACCATTGTTATCAAAGCCATGGGTCAATTCATGCCCCACAATTACTCCGATCGCTCCATAGCTCAAGGATCTGACACAAGAACACATTTTATGAATTATTTATTGCTAGAAATC
Organism: Cyprinus carpio; assembly: GCF_018340385.1. NCBI lineage: Eukaryota > Metazoa > Chordata > Actinopteri > Cypriniformes > Cyprinidae > Cyprinus > Cyprinus carpio. Next base: position 15,758,174 of record NC_056620.1, read on the forward strand.
CACATAATCTCAAGCATACTATGAAACATAAATCAAAAGAGTGACTATGTCTCACCGAGGGTAGTCAAGTCCCCAGAAAAATGGCTTCTGAAGTTCTCCCGCAGGGAATCCTGGGTAGAAGACGGTGCAATTAGCCACCAAATAAAAGAATGTGATACAGTATATCTAAACACATCAAACATCTAAAACAGAGAACACACTACTATAACACTTGATAGATACCAAACCAGAAATGTTTTTTTTTTATTATTATTATACTGGATATCATTTATCCTTATTAGTAATGCACTTTTAAAAGTAAAACATTGTTACTGAGGCTGATATGAACACCAAATTGTGTATGAGGGTAGCAAAATATACACCAGCACAAATGTATTCAAGTATTTTATGATCATCAAGGCTACATTTAGGTCAAAAATAGAATAAAACAAGCAATATTTTGTATTTTTACAATTAAAAATAACAGTGTTCTGTATACTATATTTTTATATATTTTCAAATGTAATTCATTCCTGTGATGACAAAGCTGAATTTTCAGAAATCATTCTAATATGCTGATCGGTGCTCAAGTAACATTTATTATTATTATTATCAATATTGAAAACTGTTGTGCTTCTTAATATATTCTATAATAATTTAAAAGTTCAAAAGAACACTATTTATTTATTTATTTATTTAATTTATTGCATCCTTGCTAAATAAAAGTTTTAATTTCTTTCAAAAAAATATTTCAGGTCTTAATATTTTTTAAGGCAAAAGTCTATATACTTTTTATAGAAAAATAGGAAAATATTACAATCACTGTAATTAACCAATCAAAACCAAGTATTTAATAGAGCTCTTTATTTATTAATGAACTGAAAATCATTACTCACTGATCTGGTTTGTAGACGAGCTGTAAAATGCATTTACTGTTGTTGGGTTTGTGAACCACCTGAGGGGAAAAAAGTGATGTTTCATCATGTTCAAAGGCAGATTCGTCTCATTTTAACAGGCTTTGAAAATACTGACAACTTACTCTGTGCGTGGGACTGTTTTCCTCAGCCAGCCGATGTCAGACTGAGCTATGAACTTCAGGGTCTGCATGACATTCCCAAAGTAATCTGTCTCAGTGAACGCCAACTGTGCATAAACATAAAACCTTAATGACTTTGAGTTGCACTGATATCTGCCAAACACAAAACAGTTAAATTGAATAACAAAATCAATAGAATGAACTAAATCTCGATAGCTTGCAAACATACTTGTTTGATGTCCTCATTAATATAAGTGTCATTTAAGATGAAGTCTGGGTAACCCACTTTCGCCAAGACTGCATGAGCCTAACGTGAGATATTGACAGTAACGATGTGAAAAAGAGCAGTTTCATTGATGCTGTGTATTCATAGCTGTCACAAATACACTGGAAATCACCTTTTCTGTTGCTTTTCTCTTTGTTTCTTTATCCATCCAGTCATTCTGCTTCTCAAGCATGTCAATAAATGCCCATCGGATACCATTTATCAATTCCTCCATCTTCATAAAAGTTGAAAGACATTCATCAGAGAAGCATTCAACAGCATGTTATCAGTTTTACAGTAAAATGCTGTTATTCAGGATTAGTTCCACTAGATGGGGACAGAAATGAAATCAATCACACCGAATACTAGAGTATTGGTTGCTAAAAAAAAATTCAGCTTTGCCATTACAGGAATAAATTTCACTTTTTAAAAATAGATTCAAATAGAACTAATTATTTTAATTTGTAATAATGTTGCACAATATTACTGTTTTTACCATATTTTAATCAAGTAAATGCAACCTTGGTATTAAAAATCTTAACAACCCCAAACTTTTGAACAGTAGCATATGTTAATGTTAAGTGCTGTCACATATGTTATATGTTATTTATTCCTTTTATTGCAAGCTGAAGCAATGCATATATTTATATGAATAGTTTCGCATAACTTGTGTATTAAGACACAGCAAAAATAGAAATATTGTGAAATATTAATATAACTGTTTTTCTATTTTAATATAATTCAAATGTTATTTATTACTGCATGCTAAAGCTTAATATATATATATATAATATAACTATTAACAAAACCTATAATAGTATATAGTGCTGTCAAATGATTAATCCATATTAATCACATCCAAAAGCTGTCAAATGATTAATCCATATTAATCACATCCAAAATACATAGCACACACACATATATTATGTAAACAAAAAAATTTTTATTTGAATGCAATTAATAGGGATTTATCATTTGAATATATATACGTTATATAGTACACATATGCTACGTGTACTGCGTTAAGCTAACTGAGACTTATTATAATATACATATATATATACGTTATATAGTACACATATGCTACGTGTACTGCGTTAAGCTAACTGAGACTTATTCTAGCACTTGTGTATCATTGCTCTTTTGATTGCTTCCATTGTCCTCATTTGTAAGTCCCTTTGGATAAAAGCGTCTGCTAAATGACTAAATGTAAATATATATGAATAGTTTTGCTTATTATAAGTCGTACCATGTGTTTCTTATCCTCTTGGAAATGCTTATCGACAAAGAGTCTACCGGTGGCATAGATGAGTGTGTTTTCTACATAATTCACACACTTGTCCCAGCGAGGGGTCAGAGAGGTGGTCCCTGTGGTAACCTGAGAAGAGACGGATATTTAATATTGTAAACCGCAGCAAATCCATTTTTATCCAAAGATTTTTGGAGAGTTACAATGAGGTTGTTGTTCACTAACCCGAGCAAAGTCCAGGTATCTGTAGAGAAAGCGTCGACTCAAGGTGGTGATTCTGGAAAAAACTGATCTCCATATGACATAATTGGCAACTGTCCTGGGGCGAGGGTGGAAAAAGAATTGGAGCAGATGAATTAAAGAGTAATCTTGACTCTATTATTGAGCAGAGCAGGTAATAAACAGCTAGGACACACAGTGATCACACAAGTGACATTGTCCAGACCAACAGAGGCAGAGCCTCAGGGCTCTGATGTAGGTTTTAATGAGGTTTTAATATTTTTAAAAGCTGTCTGGATACCTGGTCTCTGTGGCGTTGATGAGTTTGAAGAGTCCTTAAAATAATTTTGGCACACGTACAATCACCTGCTCTGAAGAGGAGATTTTCAGGTCTGGGTATAGCTCAGTGTCAATCACTGCTCTGACAAAACTCAGCCAGTTAAACTGCAAAAGAAAAAAAAACAATAGTAAATAAACAGATAATATATATGTGTATGTATATATATATATATATATATATATATATATATATAGATATATATATATATATATATATATATATATATAACAATAGCTATGTTTTGTATGGATGCTTGTTTCCACCACCAGTCTTGAAAAAAAATAAAAAAAATAAAAATAAAAAAAATAAAAAGGTAATTGCAAAAACATTTTATGTACATTTCTGACTTTTCTTGCAATTATGAGTTTATATCTCACAATTCTGATATTTTTGTTAATTGTAAGATGTAAAAAAGTCTGAATTGTGAGAATTTTTTTTTTTTTTTGCAATTACCTTTTTTATTTAAAAACTGAATTGCAAGATGTAAACTGATGAGTTTCAAACTTGCAACTGCAATTTATAGTCACAATTCTGAAAAGAAAAAAAAGTGAGATTAAAAACTCACAATTTTGAGAAAAGAAGAGACAGTCACTGTTAGTTTATGATACCTAATGCATAACTAATTGGACTAGAGTTCAAAGTGTTACCTAAAAGAAGAATTTTTCTAAAAAGGCAGCAGTGGGGCATTCAAGTGTCAAATGCTTATTAAATGGAATTGTACAGTAGTTTTTGTTATGTGATTAATAATTGCTGTTTAACATTTTAAAAATGATTAACGCAATTAACTCAGCATCCTTTTTGTTCAACTGGCTCATATATTTATTTACTACCAAGTAAATGTGTGTGTATATCATAGCACGTAATATACATTTATGTGAATAATAATGTACTTACATCTGGAACAGTGCGCTGCAGTTTGTTCAAGCTGTACTTGTTGTACATGTTCTCACTGGTGCGGTTCTCGTAGGGGATCACAATCTACAGAAGAGCACACAGTCCATTGAAGCATCAAGGACCTTGACAGCAGTGTTTTCTTTCTCAATGCCAGTGCTCTAAAGGAATTTGGTTTCTCCAGTGTTTTGGTGCTCACCTTTGCAAGTTTGATTTCAAAGTCAAGTACTGGTTTCATCTGAGCCTCAGCACAGTCATTGGCTCCCAGCATGACAGAAACATCAACCATCAACCTTAAAAGAGCTTCTCGGTACTGCAGAGAGGCATGAAAAGAAAAGTTTGGGAATGCTGAGAAATAAGCAGGGGTGACTGTGACAGTGTGTAATGATATATAGGTTGACAGATATACCGATGTACCATTTGTGCCTCAGTTGTGTTGGTGATGTAATCTTCTCTGGATGACAGTGACAAAGAGGCCTGATCCAGCTAGAAAAAGAAATGGAGTTTTCATCCTTCCCTCAATTTTTTTTTGTTTGGACAAACAGGTAGCCCCGCCGCAAACTCACGACATTGTTTGAGCCTAAACACATGTAGCCAGGTCTCACCTTGATGATGTACTGGTTTGAGTTCTTGTCATCAGGAGAGACATAAAGCCGAATAAGGACAGACTTGCTGTGCTGACTGCGTATCTGCGCCAGTGTCTCCAGCAAGTTAAACTGAGACTCCACCCACCGCGAGGAAGAGCCCAAGGCATTGCCTAAGACCGGCCAGCGGAATTCCTTCAGCTTTAGATTCTTCAGCAGAGGTTTTGCATCCACAATCTCCAGAGCAGCTGTCAGGATAGAGGGAGGAAGGGAGTGATGAAGAAATAGCATTTATTCACTTGGCAGATGCTTACATTAGTAAAGCAGGGATTCCTAAACTTTTAAGTCAACTGAAGCTCTAAAACATTTCATTGAATTTCCCCCTGAGATTGTCAATTAATATTAATTATATATTAAGAACAAGTTAACAGCATATTTGCTTATTCAAAGTTCTCTGATGCCATTTATTGTTTAAAAACATTAAAAATAATATATATACACTGTCGTTCAAAAGTTTGGGATAAGTAAGATTTTTATGTTTTTAAAGACGTTTCTTATGCTAATCAAGGCTGCATTTGTTTGATCAAATATACAGGAAAAATAATAATATTGTGAAATATTATTGCAAGTTAAAAAAATGGGTTTGTATATTAATATACTTTTAAAAAATTATTTATTTCTGTAATGCAAAGCTCAGTTTTTATCCCATTTCTCCAGTCTTGAGTCCTTCAGAAATCATTAATATGCTTAAGTGATGCTGTTTATGATTCTTTCATGAATTAAATGTAAAAAAGAGCAGTATTTATTTAAAATAGAAATCTTTTGTAACAATATACACTACCATTCAAAAGTTTGGGGTAAGTAATTTTTTATTTTTTTTGAAAGAAATTAATTTCATTCAAAAATAAAAACTTAAACTGATAAAATTAAAAAACTCAGTATATGAAACTCTTAAACATAAAAAAATTCATTCAAATTCAAATACAATTTGATAATAATAATAAAATGTTTGATGTAATAATTATTAATTAATTAAGACAGAACTAGTTTTGTCAGTTTTGGTTTTGCAGACATACTTTATAGAGAGAGAGAGAAAGAGAGAGAGAGAGAGAGAGATAGACAGACAGACAGACAGACAGACAGACAGACAGACAGATAGATAGATAGATAGATAGAATGTTAGATTTATAGATAGATAGATAGTGATAGATAGATAGTAAGTAAGATAGATAGTATATGATAGATAGATAGACATCAGATCTGAGATATCCTTACCACAAATAATCAATAACAACTTCAGTTCTTACTTTCATTCATGCAGGACACGTAGAGGACTTTGGCCTTCTTCACTGCCTCTATGTCATCTCCTCCGATGGGCTGCTCTAACAACTCTGTGCCACAAAGATTCAATATTAAATCACCTTATTTGGGCCAAAGGTTTATTTCGGTCAGAATCATGTGGATTGTGCACCTTTCAGCTTGAGGTCTACATTCTGTCTGAGCCATGGGTAAATCCCATAGCTGGATGAGTCTTCTGGAATGGGGTTGTCCCGGAGCCAGCCACCACATGCGTACTGGTAGAAATCATCACATGGTTCTACTGACTGATCTATCTTACTCAAGATGGAACCGGCTAGAGAAGACACATCAGCAAACACAGATTCAGCATTACAGTAATCTCAGAGACGTAAACACAGTGTTCCAACTGAGGAGAGGTTTCTCTGAATGATAACACCTGCTTATTATGTTCAAAGTAAGAGTGAGTGAGTGCAGTTAAGGGAATTGCTGCTGTAGGTGGTTGCCTACTGGCCCAAGTTGTAAAAAAGTAAATATGATATTCTAGAATTTATATCTGCATGGCTTTAATATATAAGTTTACCTGCTTCGATACAATGTGGGGTGAGGCAGAAGTCATCATTGCTTGCTTTGTGTGACACTATAGGGGCAGAGAAAAACAAACAAACTGTATCACCATGGCAACCGATCAAGACAGCTCTATGCCCCTGAAAATGACTGCCAAACATTGCATTACGAGCACACACCACACACACACACACACACACACCACCCACACACACACCACACACACACACACACACACACACACATAGAGATTCAGATCCCACTGCGCTCAGCCTTTAGCTGTCCATGCTCTGGATGTCACAGGACAAAAACAGTGCATGCTCTACTACACTTCCAAACATCTACAAACAGGGCTGGGGGAAGTAACATGTTACAATATAATCTCCCTTAAAAAGCAGCTAACTATGTCTAATTTCTTTAAAAAAAAAAAAAGTTAATTACTTTACTTTTGCTAACTGACATTTTTCCATAGCTGTATGTATGCAGGTCCACCATATTAAATTGAATCACAAAATATTAAAGAAAACATTATATTTAATATATAAATAATATTTATTACTGCTTGCTTTTTTGCATTTAATACAATTAGCTTTTTACAGAATTTAATTTAATTTAAGTTGTTTTTCCCCATATAAGAACTATATCCCTGTGTAGGATGCACTGTTGCAATGTATACATCTAGTTTTATTTAGGGTTATTATAGATAATTACAACTAAAACCATTGATATAATAACAATAACAACAGCATTTTCATAATTGGAAATAAAATAAAATATTTATTTTTAAAAAAATACTAATTTAGCTAGTTGACAAAGGCATATTTTCATTTTCATGTGATGTACCAAAGTAACAAAACTGACAGAAATATTATATAAACTATATACAATTAAAGATAAAATCGACAAAACACAAACAAATAACTAAATATTTAAGAATAACTCCATAAAATCCGTGGCAAAAAAAACTACTAATAAAAAAAGTACAAAAAATTAAATATATAAAAAACTATACAATAGTATCTAGTAATACTAAAATAACACTATGATTTCATTGTGTCATGTACATGGAATTTAAAATTAAATTCAATTAAAAAATTACAAATAATTATTTTTGTAATTTAATTTAATTTAATTTAATTTAATTTAATTTAATTTAATTTTTTTAATTTAATTTAATTTAATTGTGAATTTAATTTTATTTAATTTAACAGTTTGTTGTTTGCCTAAGAACTCTAAGAACTATATTCATTGTATGCCCTGCTTGCAATGTATACATCTTCACTGATTAGGATCGTGAACGATCCACGTTTCTTCACATTTCGTCATAAAAATGTGTAAATTCAGAAATCTGGTTACACAAGTGGCGTTGTAATTCATATTGCATCCAAATACAGTGTGGCATAGATCCTGCAGTAAATTGAATTAATGGAGCAAAATACAAAGACATTTTTGCAATATCTGCTTCAGCGCTTGAAACCTGATCTGCACAAACTCTTCCATGCAGAGGTCGGTGAAACTGTGTGATTTGTTTCAGTGAGTTTGACTGAGAACAAACTGTATGTATGTTGTGAAATCGGACAAGCATTGTTTTTTAAAAGGGCCTTTGTTTATGGTTCAGTCCACCAACTGGACAGCAGATGACCACAGCAGGATCCAGCACCCAGCCCTGTGGGACTGAGCCTCATTATCCCCCACAAGCAGCAGACACAGACGCGTGTGTGTGACTGGAATATGTACAAACAGAAATGAAGTATAATTACACTCTAGTCTCACCTTAAATATGCAGGCAGCCCTCAACAGCTGAGAACCATACCAGAAGTGCATCATTTATTTGCTGTCTCTACTGTACAACACCCAGAAAACCCTTATGTACACCAAAATACATCCACACACACCCACGTACAGGTTCCACGACGACCATTCACATCATTTCAGCACTCTAATTGACAGTTTTACCCAAATATGAAAAAATCTGCCTTCATTTACTCACCATGTCATTCAACAACAAATTGTAAGGGCCATTTGTAGGTGCTTATTGGTAGTTTAACATCCCTGGTCAATTACATGTTTTCATTTTGAGAAAAGAAATCATCACATGGTTCTACTGACTGATCGTAATCTTGACTCAAGGATGGAACCGGCCTAGAGCTAGTACACATCAGCAAACACGCGATTCGGCCTTCAGTAATCCTCAGAGACGTAAACACAGTGTTCCAACTGAGGGAGAGGTTTTCTCTGAATGATAACACCTGCTTATTATGTTCAAAGTAAGAGTGAGTGAGTGCAGTTAAGGGAATTGCTGCTGTAGGTGGTTGCCTACTGGCCCAAGTTGTAAAAAAGTAAATATGATATTCTAGAATTTATATCTGCATGGCTTTATGATATAAGTTTACCTGCTTCGATACAATGTGGGGTGAGGCAGAAGTCATCATTGCTTGCTTTGTGTGAAACTATAGGGGCAGAGAAAAACAAACAAACTGTCAAGCAGACCGATCAAGACAGCTATGCCCTGAAATGACTGCCAAACATTGCATTACGAGCACACACACACACACACACACACACACACACACACACACACACACACACACACACACACACACACACACACACATAGAGATTCAGATCCCACTGCGCTCAGCCTTTAGCTGTCCATGCTCTGGATGTCACAGGACAAAAAAAGTGCATGCTCTACTACACTTCCAAACATCTACAAACAGGGCTGGGGGAAAGTAACATGTTACAATATAATGCCCTTAAAAAGCAGCTAACTAGGTAATTTTCTAAAAAAAAAAAAAAAAAAAAAAAAAGTTAATTACTTTTGAATGACATTTTCTTAGCTGTATGTATGCATCCACCATATTAAATTGAATCACAAAATATTAAAGAAACATTATATTTAATATATAAATAATATTTATTACTTGCTTTTTTTGCATTTAATACAATTAGCTTTTTACAGAATTTAATTTAATTTAATTTAAGTTGTTTTTCCCCATATAAGGACTATATTCCTGTGTAGATGCACTGTTGCAATGTATACATCTAGTTTAATTTAGGGTTATTATAGATAATTAAAACTAAAACCATGATAATAATAACAATAACAACAGCATTTTCATAATTGGAAAATAAAATAAAATATTTATTTTAAAAAATACTAATTTTAGCTAGTTGACAAAGCAATATTTTTCATTTTCATGTGATGTACCAAAGTAAACAAAACTGACATAAATAATTATATAAACTATATACAAATTAAAGATAAAATCGACAAAACACAACAAAATAACTAAATATTTAAAATAAAATTAAAATAAAAAAACTAATAATAAAAAAGTACAAAAAATTAAATATATAAAAAACTACAATAGTATCTTAGTAATACTAAAATAACACTATGATTTCATTGTGTCATGTACATGGAATTTAAAATTAAATTCAATTAAAAAATTACAAATAATTATTTTTGTAATTTAATTTAATTTAATTTAATTTAATTTAATTTAATTTAATTTTTGTTTGCCTAAGAACTCTAAGAACTATATTCATTTGTATGCACTGCTTGCAATGTATACATCTTCACTGATTAGGATGTGAACGATCCAGTTTCTTCACATTTGTCATAAAATGGTGTAAATTCAGAAATCTGGTTACACAATGGCGTGTAATTCAATATTGCATCCAAATACAGTGTGCATAGATCCTGCAGTAAATTGAATTAATGGAGCAAAATAACAAATACATTTTTGCAATATCTGCTTCAGCGCATTGAAACCTGATCTGCGCAAACTCTCCATGCAGAGGTCGGTGAAACTGTGTGAATTTGTTTCAGTGAGTTTGACTGAGAACAAACTGTATGTATGTTGTGAAATCGGACAAGCATTGTTTTTAAAGGCCTTTGTTTATGGTTCAGTCCACAACTGGACAGCAGATGACCACAGCAGGATCCAGCACCCAGCCCTGTGGGACTGAGCCTCATTATCCCCACAAGCAGCAGACACAGCCGCGTGTGTGTGACTGGAATATGTACAGACAGAAATGAGTATAATTACACTCTAGTCTCACCTTAAATATGCAGGCAGCCCTCAACAACTGAGAACAATAAGAAGTGCATTATTTATTTGCTGTCTCTACTGTACAACACCCAGAAAACCCTTATGTACACCAAAATACATCCACACACACTCGTACAGGTTCCACGAGACCCATTCACATCATTTCAGCACTCTTAATTGACAGTTCACCCAAATATGAAAAATCTGCCTTCATTTACTCACCCTAATGTCATTCAACAAATTGTAAGGGGCATTTGTATGGTGCTTATTGGAGTTTAACATCCCCTGGTCATTACATGTTTTCATTTTGAGAAAAAAGAGCAGCATGAACACTCTATAAAATATCTTTTATATATCGTTTCACATAAGAAATCAAGTCTATGGAATTAATGTATTTTGATATATATATATATATATATATAATATATATTATATATATATATATTATATATATTATATATATAATTCTGACTTCAGCTTATCTCAATTCCAAAAAAAGGGATTTGTGACTTTTTATCTTATAAATCTGACATTTCTTACCAGAATTGACTTTTCTCAAAAAACCCACCCTCCTTAGTTACTGTTGCTATCTCCGTCAAGCAGTGCACTTTCACACTACACGTTCTCACACAGTGAAAAATACATTGAGGAGGAAAGAGGAAACTGACAACAAGCTGACAGACAAGACATATCAGGTTACTTCTGATTAGAAACAAGGTCTCAGCTTTTTAAATTTGATCATTTTGTAAGAAATGAAAGCAATCATACTGTTTTGTGGCTCTTTAATGTGCTGTGACAGTCCACTGTAGCACCTCAGTTCAAACAGCACACGTGAACCGATTGTCTTTTCATATTTACTTAAAGCACAAAATGAACATGAATGAACATCAGAACATATTTTATTTCAACCGCAGAAAGATGTCAATACACACCATTTGTCAAGTTTAAGTCAACCAAAGTTAATCTACTCTCTCCTGTCTGATTTGCTTGTTGGACAAGATAGTGGATTCAGTGTTATGATTGGTCAGATCGCCTGTCAATCAGTCTTCACAAAACTCATATTTTTTTCTTGTAATTGCAAGTTAATGTCTAACAATTCAGTTTTTTTTTTATATCTCACAATTCTGAGAAAAAAAACAATTATAAATGAGCCATAAAAACAGAATTACAAAAATTCCAGAATTGTAAGAAAAAACACCACAATTACCATACAAGTAATTACAATTACTTCCATACAAGTTATACAGGATGGAAACAGGGTTGGATGACTTAATGACAGAATTAGAATTTTTAGGTAAACTATCACTTTAAAACACACTTTTTGCTAAACATAAGCACCCACATTCCCAAACGCCACAAAAAATCACACTCACAGCCTTCTAGCCTCAAAACTTTAAAGACACATATACATGTTTTCTAACCAGAGCTCGTATACTTACTGTGCTAATTACAGCCTTCAAAAATACGCGGTGTGTGTAACAGAATACGCTCCAAAAATAATCTCACACACAAACACACATCTGAACACAGTTCAACTGACCTTAGAGCACAAATATCTATCTATATATATATCTAGTTAAATTGAATGTGCAATATAAAATTAGTAGCGAGTAGGTAATTGTGCATGCAATTTACTCACCCGTGATGACAGCTATCAATAGTGCAATGCAGACAAACACACACACTGCTAGTGCGGCTTTCAGGAGAGTGTTGGGGCCCGCGCTCGCTTTGGATCCTTCTCTCCCCAGCCTCTCCATTTCCATACTACCACTGAGTTGAGTGCGTTCTCTCTCTTTCTACTACTCCCTCTGTCTCTCTCACCCGGTTTTCACCCTGCCTGGCCTGTAGATATGCGCTTTAAGTCCTGATCCTAGGTCTGTGGTCCTACTGGGGCCCTGTCGAGGTGTCTCTCTTCACAGGTCTCAGATCAGTGGCAGATGCACAGCATGAAGAGTCATGCTCTACTTGCCAAAGAGTATCCCAGACTAAGAGAGAGAATAGGAGAGAAGAGAATAGGCAAAAAGGGAGGGGAAAGAGGGTGAAGGAGAGTGTTAGGAGATCCAAGAGTAGGAGGAATTATTTTCCTTAGTGCCAACTGGAGCACCTTACTTACAGGAGTAATTATGTGGCGTCCTGCAGGAAGGGCGGGATGACTGGATGTGTGTGTGTATATGTGGATCTACCTCTATATAGTCTGTGTTTATGCGCAAGGTGTGTGTTTTCTGAGTCCTTGCACCTGCCCACTCAACACTAAGTTTGAGATGATGAGCCCTATGGTTAAATGTAACCACTTCCCTGTTTATTCTTAGAATGTCCCGCAACATAAAATAGAATGAGGAACATACACAGTGTGATGATGATGATGTGTCTGTGCCAGGACACAATCTGCTGTACATACAGAGTTTCCTAGACAAAGTTTTATCTAATAAATCTGATCATTTTATCTGGGCTGTGTGGACATGAAAATGGAAATGTGGCACAAGAGCATGTAAATAGTGTGAACTGCATGAGTCTCATCCTAAATACTTGAGAGTTAGGAGCCCTGTTTTATCATAAATATGTGTTTGTGGTCTGATCTTATCACTAACAAATACATCAATGTTTATTTATCAGTTTAACTGCTGACTTGAGATGCTCCTTATGATAAAAAAAAAAAATTAAATTAAATTAAAAAAAAGAATTTTTCGGAAGTATGTGACGATTTTCAAAGACAGGATCACAATTTGAATAGCCTGAAACATCATTAAATGTTTTTTTTCCATGTATTTAATTAAATAAAATTTTAGCTATAAAATAAACAAATTATATACATTTGTCAAGTTAAATTAAATTCTGAAATGTATTTTGAATATAAATATTACATATAATGAGTATTTAGAATATTAAATCTATATTATAATCAACTAATATAACATTAATTAAAATATTAATAATATATTAAAAATGTGTTTATATTAAATATATAAAACTATATAAATATTTAAAAAAAAAAAGCTAATAAAAATGTCAAGCACAACAAAATTCCTGGAACTTTAATTAAAATTACAACAGAATATACAAAATTAATTCTAATATAATAACAAAATAATATAAAAGCATACTAAAATAACACTGCATTGTAATACTTTGTTCATGTTATAACTTTAAGTACCATGTTAGCATCATAGTAACACTGTACTTCTACGTATGGGTAAATGCAAGTATTTCCTTAATCAATTTGAACAAACAGACGGTGGAGATTCCTGTAGACATCCAATGTCTGCCAAGTTTCCCCAAAGAATTCTTCATCTTATCTTCTGATAAGAAATACATGCACTTGCTGAGCCATCAGGAGATGACAGGACTTCTATCTTGTTTAGTTAATGGAGGGGAGCTTTCCATATGTCTTGAGTCAGAAAGATGTCAAAAGGGTTGAAGTTTCACAGCTGTTAGCAGCAGGAGTGAATAACCATTTGGAATGTGCAAATGGGAAGACCTGATCTTGTCATTTCTCCAGTGTGTCTCTGAGGGACGTCACACTCCAGGAGCATTTGTCCAACAGATGATGCATGTACTAAAATGAATAAACAGTTTACATGTAAAGGGAAAGTAAAACCTAATCCCATCAGCAGATGAGCCAATTTGAAGCCTCGAATATCAAATCACTTTGACACATCACACAAAAGTAATGGTCAAGATCCTGTCTGTGGGTGTGAGATCATCTGAGGATTTGCTTCAACCTCTATTATATTTAGATTTTATTGACAATGATGCATATTGCATGTTATGACAATTGGATAAAATGTACATTTTCCCACAGAGGAAGGACACAGTTACAAGGACCATTTCCCCGACCCTTCCCACCTCAAACAAATATGTTTTTGAGAGATTAGACAACTGAAATACAAATAACAGAACAGATACAGCTAACACCTATATCTATTAGTACCATGAATGAACATTTGTCACAAAAAAGATTTTCAGTTTTCAATTTTTCAAACTGTTAATGAAAATTGAACCAATGACAGAGAAAATTTCCTTTAAGATGATTGCTTGTTTTATATATAAAATATAAGCTTTGGGTCACATATCTAAGCCACTAATAATTTATACTAGTTTAAAGGCAGATGGAACAGCACTGCCATTCTTAACAACACTGACGCAGAAAACAGGAGAAGAACTGTACATTAACAATCCAGTTAGAATGATTTTTAATCCACAAATTAATATTTACAATGGATTAACTGTAGTAACTCTAAACCTATCCAGTTAATACATTATTATTAAACACTTATTAGGCAGTTGGTTTCCACTTTTCCAATGTGATATGTGACGAGAAAAGGAAGAAAAGCGAGTTCGACAAGGAGTTTCGAACCCTTTTTGAAATCTCATATGCTACATCCATGTGCATTACTCTCCAACCAATGCCACTGCAGGTGCTGTTTGATACTATCCAATGAGATGAAATGAACCTGACACGAATGTGTTTACTCTCCACATTTTAATTAGATTTTTTCTTGCAATTTAACAAGTTTATTCTCAACATTTTATTTACACTTTTTTTCTCAAAATGTCGTTTTTTGTTTTCTCAAAATTTAACTACTTTTTTTTCTCATAATTTAATGAGTTTATTCTCAACATTTTATTTAGACTTTTTTCTCAAAATGTTTTTTTCCCCTCAATATTAAATTACCTTTTTTATCGAAATGTAACGTCTTTTTCCTCATAATTTAACAATTTTATTCTCAACATTTTATTTCATCTTTTTCTCGAAATGTAATTATTATTTTTCTCGTAATTTACGTTTATTCTCAACATTTTATTTAGATTTATTTTTTTCAAAATTTACATTTTTTTTCTTGAAATTTAACAAATTTTCTCTTTTATTCTCAAAATTTTATTTTGACTTTTTTCTTGAAATTTAATGAGTTTTTTTCTCAAAATGTAATGAGTTTTTTCTCGTAATTTAATTAGTTTATTCTCAAAATTTTATTTAGATTTTTTTCTTGAAATTTAATGACTTTAATGTCAAGTTTTTTTATTATTTCTTGGCCCTAATCGTCTATAAAAATATTACATGAAAAGCTTAACTAAATCTTAAATGAAAAGGAGTAATCTTGCCTTGGCAAATTTGAAGCAATACATTTACTGGAAATCAATAAAAATGTAATCTGAATTAAAATGAAACCTAAATGGTAATATAAAAGAACTAATAAAAATGACAAAAGCACATAAAATTACAAATAAATATATATGAAAACTAAAGCTACAAATAGTAAAGGGGTCATATGATGCGATTTAAATTTTTCCTTTCTCTTAGGAGTGTTACAATCTCTTGGTGCATAAAGAAGATCTGTAAATTTGCAAAGACTAAAGTCTCAAATCCAAAGAGATATTCTTTATAAAAGTTAAGACTCGTCCACGCTCCCCTGAAACAGCTCGTTCTAACACCCCCCACATCTCTACGTCACTATGTGGGAAGATTTGCATAACGCCACCCAGATGTTCACGCAAAGAAAGAAGGCTTTTATTCTCACTGTTGCGGCCGGCGCCATTTCATGGAGAAGCTGTGTGTTTCATTGTGAAAGTGAAACTACTTTGTTTGGCCTTCCAAAAGAGCACAATATCCGCTTCGTCATGCCTAGAGCTGATCCGTGCTGGTCGCTGAGGAAATACATCAGCTTCGGGCTGTGGATCACCGGTTCGGCTTTCACCGTGGACGAAGTCGAGTCCAGCCTGGGGTCATCACATGTGGTTGCCGCAACCACCGGCCGCTCCTTCGTTGAATCCGCAGACTGTTCCTCGTTATAGCCACTGGCTGCCGCTCACTCAAGCCTTGGGCCATTCCTCACTCTTTGCAAGGACAGTCTGGTGCTTCTGACTCACGTTATGTAAGTAGGTTTACATATGTAAAGGATTTGCCACTGTTGATTCAAACGCGAATTTTGAGCAGTGAAAAGTAGCGCTTGTTGTTTGTAGTTTCTTCGATCACAAATGCAGACATGGCTTTATGTTTACGCAGCATGATATGCAACGCAACTTGTAAAAAGACAGTAGAAGTCATTATAATCAGTAATTATGTTCCCACTGGATGCAACAAATGCTTCGTTTGTAATGGGTTTTAATGTTTTTGTCCTGTCACGCCGGTTTTCTGACCGTGACACACCATAACAGTATATGTTTAGGGGCGTAACATTTCCTTCAGATGCTTGAAACATTTGGCCAATCACAACATACTGGATAGCTGGCCAATCAGAGCACACCTTGCTTTTCAGATCGATGAGCTTTGTAAAAAACGATGCGTTTCAGAAGGCGGGGCATAGAGGAGAAACAATAATGTACATTATGTGGAAAATAATGTGTTATTTTGAACCTTAAACCACATAAACACATTTCATTACACCAAATACACAAAATAATGTTCTTTTTAGCAGCATCATATGACCCCCTTAATAACATTTATACTAGTATATAAATTATACCAAAATAAAACTGGCATTAATGTGGTCTTAATTTTGCTGCAGCACTGTGGATTTGTAAACCAATTTTTTTTTTTTTAACATTGCTTGGAAAATCTCTATTTTCCATAAAAGTAAACACTATAAGCTGCAGATAACAAAATGAGATGAATGTGGAATGTATCAACAAAGCATAGACCATTTTCTTATCGCCTGGCCTCATCACCTGGGACTCATTCCTAACTGACATTAGAATTACACAGCACGCCACTCCCATGAATTATACCGGAAAGAGATCAAATAAATTCAGTGGTTAAAGGACCCTTTTAAAAAAAAAAAAACATTCCCCAGAAAAAGGCTTTTATTGATTGTTCAGACTGAAACATTCTGTCCTTATTTCTGAATGAGTGCGTAAAACATGTTCCTGAGTGACGTCACGCTGCTATGTGCATCCTGCAGTCACTAAATCACACATCACTTCAGATGGGTTAAAGGAGATAGAGCTCCTGTTTTTGTGTGATGAAACTCTCACTTTGTAAACCTCTTTCACACCGACATTCATAATTAGACCCTTGACAGATCATCAGGGAGAGGCTTCCTGAAGTGACAAAAAGCCACATCTGGTCTCTCACCCTGAAGACTGATAACACAGATGTTGATTATACAGGTGCATCTCAATAAATTAGAATGTCGTGGAAAAGACTTAAACTACTTCAGTCTGTGTGCACTGAATTTATTTAATACACAAGTTTCACAATTTGAGTTGAATTACTGAAATGAACTTTTCCACTACATTTTTTATTGAGATGCACCTGTATCTTATCGGTTACTATTTTGAATTGTATTCTTTTGCAAAGAAAGTTTTACCATTATGGTACTAGAAGAGTTTATGGCATTGAAGAAAAAACTTGAAATGCTTATGGAATAATGCTGGAATAATGTTATAATCCACAGGGCTGAAAAAACCCACCATATGACTCATGTGCTATATTGATAACTCTCATAAGAGGAACAGGCTGATATGTAAGTGATTGTTCACTGGTCATCTTCCCCTCTTGTTGAAGCACTGAAAGATATAAAAATGATAGCTTGATGTACTGTGGCAGCTTTAATGTTACTCATGGCTCAAAAAAGGTTGCTGTAGCATCACTTTCAAGTGGAAACAGTCAATTACAGATGGACCTGAAAAGTAAACAGTAAACAGCAAATCTCAATTACATTTCACAATATGATATCGACCAAATAAATGCAGCCTTGGTAAGCATAAAAGATTTCTTTCAAGAACATTTTAAAAATCTTATTGAGGCCCTAGATTTTAGTCACTTCTACAATGTCAAGTTTGATAAAACATGAGGGTGAGAAAATAATAACGCAAGTTTGTTTTGTGTGCACTGTTCCTTTAAAGCATTTTTAAGATGAGTTTCTGAGTTTATTTACGAGTCATTCTCCAGTATTTTATCACATGTAGAGTTAGATTTTCATGTTTTCTGGTATAAACTATGATGCTGAATAACAGCTGCGAACATGCAGCAAGACTTCTTTTAGTCTGAGTCTCCACATCTTTTTTTTTTTTTTTACAGAATTTGCACCAAAATATCAAATCAACTTTCTTTTCATCAGTTTAAAATTTTAGTTTATTTCAAATGTATTTCTATAGCACTTTTCACAATTAAAAAAAAAACATTCCCAAGTAGCTTTATAAAGAATGTAACTGAGCCTTCCAAAAGCTATATTTATACACAAAGCAATTGTGGTTAGTGAGGAGACGAGAGCTTCTTTTTAAAGACATCATTTTCCAGGGGAGCGCATCGTGTCTCATTATGTTGTTAGTGAACAGGAGGCCATGGTCAGGAAGACCAAATACACAGAGCAGGAGGGTTGGCTCCTCAGCACGAGACGTTACAGATGAAACCAGTATTTAAAGGCAAGACAGAGAAGGGTACACAAACATTAGTTTAAACACAGGCGGTAGAGATATGGAACATATGGAGGAAACTGAATGAGAAGACGGGTCAATGAGAGAGGGAGATACGGGGGAAGGACTGCAGACACATCGCAACTCATCCAAAACTAATACAATGACCATTAGCCAGTCCCACTAGCTAAAACACACACACAGCTCCCTCCAGAAAAAATGCAAATTTATACGCGGATTTTTTTTGGCAAAAAAAAAAAAACACATATTAATGATTGTTGCGGGCAAAAATCCTTGATTTTGCGGCACGTTTTCTTAAAAAAAACGCGATGTGAATATGCAGGATATTTTTGCAATTTTATGCAATGAAAATGCGGGAACTTGCAAAAAACTGCGAATTTATGCAATGAAAATGCGGGAACTTGCAAAAACTGCGGTTTGATGAAAAAGAAAAAAAAAAGTGATTCCCTAGCCTAGGCTACTACCTTAATGTAAAGAGTCATTTCTTATTGCTTCCTATGATTAGCAAGCATACTAAATCACAGAATATTTAAGTTCTCATTCTGTTTTATTTCAGACTTAAATTAACACATGGCTCAAACTTACAAAACATTGAGTCAAACAAGTTCTGTAGCTTTACAAAAGGAATATTCAGCAACTTCTGTAAAAATGTATAAATAAAATATATATATAAAAAAAATGTGTGCTTCCTGTTTTACAGAGGTAGCTATACAAAACAGACATCTTCTGTTAAATTAAGTGCTTCCAATGCACAAAGTGCAATCTCTTACTGCAACGTAAATTATTTTAAATTAAAATTATTAATTCCATTATTAATTATTAATTCAACGTAAATTATTTACATCATGGTTTCACCCTGGTTTCACCGCGGGGTTTGCAGATGATGTTCACGTCGTGGAATTACGTCACTTCATAAGGTTCCCATGGCAATGGGAGAAAATAATGGCGCTTTACTTGTGTGAAGTAAACGCAACATTTTTCAACTTTCTGCTAAGATATATATGACTTTTTTGCAACGAAAATACAGGGATTATGAAATCATGCTAGCCCCGCATATTTTGCTTGCTGAAATTGGCAATTTATGCTGCGAAAGTGCGGCGTATTTGAAAAAAATGCGACCCCCGCATAAATATGCGGCCTTTGGCTGATTATGCATGAAATCAGGCGATCGCATAATCACGTTTTTCTGGAGAGCAATCTCAGCAAAATAAAAAAAAAAAAAAAAAAAAAAACTTGCAGAAACTATGGAACTTACGTCAACTTACAGTTTGTAAATGCCAGCAGAAATATTCACAGAACAGTGTTGTTGTGATTTGTCTAACTTGGTCATACCCTCCAGATAATTGTGGTCTCTGTTACCCAAACTTAGCCTACTGTATGAAGCCAAGCTTACTATAACATTTATCAGAGCAAACCGTCAATTTTGAGTATTATGGCAGACATAAGCACTCCTATCAATCATATAGCTGCCTTTGCTGTACAACCCCCCACCCACCAAAAAAAACCCCGATGTGACCACTTGAGATTTTTGGTGCCTCCGTTAACCACATGGCCCACAGCAAAAACATGGGTCATTACCTATATGTAGTAGTGCCTAATATTATGACCATTAGCAATGTCAGTTAAAAGAAAAAAAAAAAACTTGCAGTAACTATGGAACTTACGTCAACTTACAGTTTGTAAATGCCAGCAGAAATATTCACAAAACAGTGTTGTTGTGATTTGTCTAACTTGGTCATACCCTCCAGATAATTGTGGTCTCTGTTACCCAAACTTAGCCTACTGTATGAAGCCAAGCTTACTATATCATTTATCAGAGCAAACCGCCAATTTTGAGTATTATGGCAGACATAAGCACTCCTATCAATCATATAGCTGCATTTGCTGTACACCAAGCCCCCCCCCACCCCCCCCCCCCCCCCACCCAAAAAAAAACAACAACAAAAAAACCCCCAGATTTGACCACTTGAGATTTTTGGTGCCTCTGTTAACCACATGGCCCACAGCAAAAACATGGGTCATTACCTGTATGTGGCTTTTACATTCACTAAAATAGCTGTCTAATGATATGTTTACTGAATTTTGTGTGAACAGACAAGTCACCTGGAATAAACACCTTTCTATTACACTTGCACCAGTAATATTTATGTCAACACTTCTTTTTTTTCTAATAGAAGTATATACAAATGAAATAAAACCTGAGACTCCCAGTGTTTTTTGTTCCCAAGTACATTGTCTGAGCTTGTGAATCACATTACAAGCTCACAATGCCTTTCGAAATGCTGGTTTCAAATGAGTCATGAAAAGGAACAAATAAACGGCAAATAAACAAACAGTGTATTAATTTCTCTAAAATTTATAATGCTACATAATATATATTACTGATACATTTTAATAACAAAATATTCAAGTCATGATAACTAATGAAATATGTGCATCCTTTGTACTTTAACAAATAGTAAGTAATATATAAATAATATAAAATATTTATGTATAATATATATATATATATATATATATATATATATATATATATATATATATATATACTGTCTGTATATTGCATTAAATTAAACTTTTTAAAATTTGATAATAATTATTTTTATATCTAAAATAATTATCTAGTTTATGAATAAATCTTAAAATATTACATATTAAATGAAACTACGTAGTTTGTGCTTTGACTTGAGTTATGTATTCCCCAAAATAATATGCCAGTATGAAGTATTACTTCCATGAATATACCCTGGATTAAAAGATAATGGAAGGCATTAAAAATGAATGAATGAATAAATAAAATAAAACAGCAATGAAGGATGCATGTACAATAATTCAGATCTCATTCTCCGGACACTGTTCCAGATATATATATATATATATATATATATATATATATATATATATATATATATATATATATATATATATATATATACACATATGTATATACATATATTAAAGCCAGCAATTAGTTGATCTTCCTAAACTAAGAACAGACACACATATAAACAGCCTTAAGGCTTTCTGGGTGACGGTAAGAAGGGAGGAGTCTGGTCTCCCCACGCATAACCACATCCATGTGTAATTATTTTCCCTCTGAAATAGCACAGACATACAGTCCTCCATCTTCCCTGGGGGCACGTTCCGAACACACCCTTCATCTGAGGAAATGAGCCAAAAAAATACAGAAAAACCCAGAAACATGCACAACAAAAGCTAATTATAGCAGTACATCTGAGACACATAAAGCCAAAAGATGCAACCCTCAAACGAGACGAAGGACAAACTGATGGACGGATGTGCTCTACACCTCCATCAGGAAATATTTAACAAAATGACTAAATGGAGTCACTTCTCAGATGTGAAGACATCAGATATCATGGACCAGGTTGATGAAGATCTTCAATAATCAGATACCATGTGATTCACATACTAACGGAAATCAGAAAAGCTGGAGCATAAACAAAATGACTGACTAAAGGACCTGAGAGAAAACTGCAGCCTGACCCATGAACTTGTCCCTTTCTCAAAGTGTTCACTTTTTTGCTTTTCATATCAGTCAGTTGCTCTCCTCACTATGTTTTAAGCCTCGCATTAGACATTTTCCGTGGATTGAAGCTTTTTCCTAACAAAATAAATAAATAAAACACGGATATCAAGTCTGACCATAGCAACAAGCCAAGATTCCTATGGAATGATCCTTTTAGAGAAACTCTGGATATGAACATTGTAAAAAGTGAAGCAGGAAAAACCTCAAAGTTATCTAAGTTCAAATATATTTGGTTGGAGACAACAAATGTTGGCAAGCTGACCACATAATTGCTATCATTTTCCCATAGAGCCTTGCAGCAGGGGAAAAGAGACATGCAGAATCCATTAACTCGCTGACAGCCACCATCTTTGAGATCAATCCACATTCTGATGTCCTTGAGAACGACACCGCACACACATTCAACAGAGTAGCAGTGTCCATTAGCCAACAAACGTGCTAAACCCTTATCTGTGACAACAGATGAACCAAGACGTCACTTTCCATTGCCGTAAAATAACTATCCTCCTCGCTAAGAAAATGCGGCTGTCATCAGCAGCTCATTTTCTTACAGTCCTGACAACACCCACTCCACTCCAAGCATTTTCAGACTATCACAGATTTCTATCACTTCAATATAGCACTCCTCTTCATCTTCACTCCTCTTTTTCTCAAAATGTCCTCACATCATTTGCAGCCTGATTGGCAGCTCTTGTCAGTCACTGTGGTAAGAGGTTTCTAAAAAAAGGAAATGCATTCAGTATTACAATCAGGTCTTTACATCACGATAAAATGATATCCAACAACAAAAGGATGAAACACTTTTCCAAAGGTTGAATTTTCTAAAACTTAAAATTCAGCTTCAAATGGGACAATACTGACATCTAATGGCAGAAAATGTTCTGCAAGAATTATTATATATTTTTATATGGCTTCCATCCTAATTTTCCCAATCCATTTTCAAATATAAAATTCACATTATGAACTTCCATGTGATGTTTCGGACTGGCAGAAGGTTGATCAGACTTAGTAAACATGTTCGGAGCAGCACTGATGTCTCTACAAACAAATAAGTCAATGACAAAGGAAGGTTTATGCAAATGTTGTTCCTTTATTAACATATGTACAATGGGTCAGGAATGACTACAAAGATGAAGTACCTTAAAAACAAATCATTTCTACTTCAGTGCATTTTCAACCCACAGGCTAATTGTCAGGGGGAAAATATTCACAGTATACAGATGCACATCAGAGCACGTTTAGCAATTGTTTTTAAGGTGCACTCAGTTTTTTGGTTGGATGCTACTCTAGTTGATGGCAATCATCTTGAACAGTATATTGAAACCTAGTGGTGTGGATGCAGCAAACATTTTCAGTTCCAGATGCCACCATACAATTAATTTTAGCATTGAGTTAAAATAAAAAAATAAAAAAATGGCTGGTTGTCTAGTCTAAAGATGTCGCCATTTGTATGTTAAGTCAATGATTCAATTTTTCATTACAATGCAAGTCTACATGAATTCAAACATATTTTCCAAAATGTTTATAGATTACTCAGTGCACCTGTTTTTACTTGCTTCCCAAATTTCTCAACTGGGGTCAAAAAAGCCTTTTTATTGGCTTTATTGATGTAGTACACTTTGGGTTGAGCTGGTGTGAAGAAAACTGAACTACAGACACTCAAATGTAAAACTACACATATTATGTGTGACTAATATGTACTTCAGGATGAAACAGGCAAGTAATGCCCACAAAATCCTGTATGTATAGTGCCATTTCTGGGTTTACATAAACATTTTTGACACAATATGATCATTTATTTATCAAAGAGGGCACTGTTGGCACTGTCCTGAGGTCACTGTGTAAATCATAAAGCTTCAAGCCTATTTTACTGCTTATAGCTGAGCCATTCAAACCCAAGAACACATCGATTAAGAGTTTTCTCAAGTACAGCAGCACTCTAAACCCTCTGGCTGCCCTCTCAGGGTGGGCAATCCGGCAATTACCACCCAGTCGATTGACTCTTCAGAAAGCAATTTCCCCCAAACAGTCTGATTGGAGGAGACGTCTGTATGTTATCGTGCTGTGACCATCCACAGACCCAGAGCCACATTAGCTGCTAGAAGGGCACTGCCCCCCAGCAGAAAAAAGAAGCCAATTAGCTCTCGGTTGTTCCTCTCTGGGACCACAGATCTCAATGTAGCTTCTAGGAATGCTGTGAGCATCCACTGGCCGTCCAGCGCAAAACACGGGACAGCGTTTACCACCGCCAGGGCCCCCGATAATGAGACCAGATATCTCAACACACAGGAAGTTAAGGCTAGTTAACAGCAG
This sequence comes from Cyprinus carpio, assembly GCF_018340385.1. NCBI lineage: Eukaryota > Metazoa > Chordata > Actinopteri > Cypriniformes > Cyprinidae > Cyprinus > Cyprinus carpio. The sequence goes on from NC_056620.1 coordinate 15,782,894, forward strand.
TGACAAAACCAATACCTCCTGGTCAGAATTCAAGGTTAATTTATTATGTTTGCGAACCAGTACTTATAGTGTGGGAAGGATACTTGCAGAAAGTCTCTAGCATGACAGGCAGATCTGGATGAAGAAAGCCCAAACGAGGAACGAAGTTGGTGAGGCTCACTAAAAAATAAAGAAATTAGCATTTTTAAAACAAGATTTTTTGCACAAACCTGATTCAATAAAAACAGAAGCTGTCTGACCTGAATACTGTAGGTGTGAAGGGTAGCCAACAAACAGCATGTCTGTTTGCGGCGGGTGTTTGACCCGAATCAGTCTGGTCTGGTTCTCCAGCGACGGGATTAAACACAAGCTTGGGATGAAGTCTGTTTGACAGTCTGTGTTTGTACGGCATGTACGGCTCGCTTCAATGGTTTTTCTGACCGGCAGGCAGGCAAACTAGCATGGGGGAAAAACAGCAATAGTGTCAAAAACACCAAGACTGAGGTGCCAAGAAATCCTTTTCCCTTCCTTTTGTAAGATTTACAGTGTAAAATGGATTAGTGTTTTTATTTCAGATATTTCAGACATGTAAAGACTTGTTTGAGCCAACAACACACTTTAAATATTCACAATATTACACTGATAAAATGTTTGCAGTGTTTAGCAATTAGATGCCATAGAGCTTATTGCTAATACTAAAAGGAGCAAACAGCATCAACCAATGTTAGTTTTATAACAGTTCTAATTTGTATAAAATTACCAAATACTGAGACTATTTCAGAAAAGTTGTCGTCTTACCAATTTGCTCTCCACATTATTACTATAAGAGAAGCAGAGATCTGTCAAGCTGTTGTTCCCACAGCACTCCATAGTGCCATCGAGACGCTTGAATGCTGAGTGGAAGGAAAATCAGAATCAGCTAACAAATATTAGTAATATTGAATTTGAACATCTCTATTTACACTGCCATTTAAAGTCTGAGGGCGATAAGATTTAAAAAAAAAAAAAAAAAAAAGTTTTTGAAAAGTCTCTTGTACAGTAAAAACAGTCATATTTTTAAAATAAGTGTTTTGAAAATATTTCAGCATCATTACTCCTCTTCCATGTGACATGATCCTTTAGAAATAATTCTAATATGCTGATTTGCTGCTTTTAAATTTCTTTTCATCAATGTTGAAAACTGTTGTTCTGCTTAATATTTTTATGTGGAAACCATGTTACTTTTTTAGATTCTTTGGTGAATAGCAAGTACAAAAGAATAGAATTTATTTGAAATAAAAAGATTTGTAACACTATAAGTATCTTTATTATCACTTTTGACCAAATGAATGCATCTATGCTCAATAACACCTTTCAAAAAATAATCTTACTGACCCCAAACTTTTAAACAATAGAGTATAAGGCAGGTCAGTACCTCTTCCGGCTGTCCAACTGAGCTGCAGCTTTGCAGTGTGAACACAGTATCCCGTCTGAGGATTATGGGATAGATGCTGAACGCAGTTGTGCCAGTCCTGCACTCCCCGGACAGTACAGTCCTCCAGCTGGGTAACCAGATCTCCTCGAAACAGCCCACGAGGTCCACTTGATGGGGAGCCCTGTGAAACCCAACCAAAAACTGATCTCAGACACTAAATACATCATCTAAATATTAAACGTAAAGATGAAAGATGACCTGACCTCCACCACCTCAGTGACAAGCGCCCCTGCTCCAGTGTAATAGAAGGGAAACAGGATGATGGGCAGCAGGAACAGGAAACTGAGGGCCACAATACACAGCATGAAGTTGTGCCATACACCTGCACCAAGACAGACAGAGAGAGTAGAAAAATGTTACATACTTTTATAAAGGTTGTTAGAGGTAATAATTGCTAAACAAAATGTTAAGTTTCATAATAGAGTGCTGCCATCTACTGAAGGTTTAATGAACTGCATATGCGAGATTTGTGGCATTGTACTTGATTAAAAAGACTTACCGGCACAGAATATTCGGAGCTGCTGGACTGGAGAGATGAGGTTCAGATGTGTGGTGAAGAGGTCCACAAATGCTCCAGGATAAACCACAAACATGAACATGCCAAAACCATTCAACCTCACCTGCTCCCTGAGAAGAAAATGTTTACACTTTACACGTAAATTTAAAACAAGCTTCTTTTCAACAGAACACACCAAATTCTCTTGACTAGAAAACTAGACTTGGAACACTTTACTTATATTACACGCAGACTTCAGAGAATTTTACTAGTCAAATGGAGTGAGATTTGAGTTTGCGATGGAGCAGCTCGACCCAAAACTACTGATAATACTTAATAATGGCTAACTCTTTCAAACATGCATGCAAACTTTCGAAGACTCAAGTACTATTGCACAAGTAATTTTCCTATAATTTATGAGACATTATAAACAAACTGACTTAATGTTAGTGACCCTTCCAAAAGCAAACTAAATTTTTGCATTTATGCAAAAATCTAAAGATTTACTCTGTGAGAATTTAAATGTATGACTGAACAGATAATCTTGTTTTTGCTCCACTAGGTCACATTCATCTTAATGCTACAGGAATTGCAAAATGATTCCAAAAATGTTTTTTTTTTCTTTATTATAGAATACTTTAAGTTTAACCTATACTGGCTTTATTTGGGACAAGTAAGTGTTAAAATGTTTGCCGTTGCTACGGAGACAAATTACATTGCATCTTTGAAATGATTAGTTTACCTTAGTGCTGCCACCCCATGGCCAAACTCATGTATGACTCCGCTAACCAAGATAGCAATGAAAAAATAGGCCAGCTGACTGACAGGAAGGTTCACACCAGGCACCTGATGACAAAAAAATGACTGGAATGATCAGGTTGAGCACAGATGGTTCACGGTTTCATCACTGTTAAAACAAAAGTGCACCATCACCATCTAATTCCTAAGAGCTCTTCTGTACTCACCACCACTTGCAAGATCTGTTCGTGTGACCCCTCTGGTGTGTCTGCCATCATCTGACTCAAAGTCTGCAACAATGTTTTGCTCAGGAGAACCACAGACCCAAACATCGCCAGAACCCCGAACACCATTCCAGCACTGAACCTAAAACAGCAACAAGCAAAACATTTCGGTATATTTTCAGATTAGATTTTAACTCCTGGGTTTTTCATTCTTTTACTATGATGATTGAGAAATTAAAAGGAGATTGTTTGTGGATATGTGGGTATGTGTGGGGGAGGGAGGGTGGTTACCCATAATGCCCTGCTCTCATCATAAGCAGCTTAAGAATTTTTAATGACTAAAGCTTTAAGTCCTCAAAAAACTAAATAAATCTCATCACTGTGGATTTAATACGGCAACAGCCACACCGATAGAAACCAAAGCAAAGCAAAGCAATGCAAGAGAGGTTTACATGTCTTTATATAGATTATATAGTTTATATTAAAATTGGTCGATTTGTTTCATTCAGAATCACAAGATCAGAAGACTGACAGCTCTGTATATTACAGCAATAAATGTTAAAGGGGTCATAACATGAAATCATACCAGATGTAGAGAAAGTGAGGGTTGAGATGAGCACATCTGGCAAACAGACGGTTGAAGATGCCGGTGTGCCATTTAATGTGGAACGGAGAGAGAGTGAATCCGTTCGAGGATAACCAGGATTCATAGCGGTTCTTCACCAAACTGGATGACTGAAGGTGAAAGAGAGAGAGAGAAAAAAAAACAGTTGTTATGATGCAATAGGGATTTATAATGAGGTAGGTACAATCATTTGTGCTAAAAAAAAAAATACAGTAGTGCTGCTACTGTATAGAAATATGATCTAATTTAAAAAGTTTTTACCACAGCTGTTGTTTACCATGTGTTGCCAAGTTATGTCTAAAGCCACTTTTACTTCAAAAGCAGACATTTGCATAAAATCTTACATTAGTGAGAGTAACTGTATTATGATAATCATTTAGAATTAACACTGAATAACTTTTAAAGTTGCAACTGAAAAACTGAACTAAAAACATGGCAGTACCATGGTACAGTAATACATCAGATAATAACATTATGATACTGAGATATGCAATGTTACTAAAATTATAATGGTACATACTACGAGCCATGGTGGCTTCATGGTATAATCCTGAAAAACATTCTTTAGTAATGTTCACTGCTGTGTGTGTGCACTTTGGATGGGTAAACTGCAGAGCACGAATTCTGAGTGTGGGTCACCATACTTGTCTGTATGTCATGTCACTAATGAAAGGTTGTATTGGTGAGATCCGCCTACCCGCAGCAGCGTGTCCGCCAGATACACTGTACACCACCCGCCCATCACACACACCACCACCGCTATAGGAATCATGGCACACCAGGCTTCATGCGTCTCAAGAGCGTCCAAATACAGAGACAAATGAACTTACGATTCCGATTGTCACGACACCACTCATCCACTGTGTACGAAACACCGTGGAAGCCGACGCTTCCGCGTTTGCGTGAATTACGATGTCCAAACGCAGTCTAACTAATCGAGCCAGACTGTTTACTTTTGTCAGAGCACGTAGTGGCTCACAGCAACAGAGCAATCGAGCACGTAGCTCGAATCATTTCCGCGAAACAATTCCGATGTCCCTCGAATTAATTCCGGATGTTCTCTGACGTTTTTAATTTTAATTAAATAAGGGTCATTGTGGTAATTTGTGTGTCTCGGTTCAGTTTGTTGCTGCTATGTTTCAGCTAATAAGAATTCAAAACTTAATATAATTTATTTTCACATTACAAATACTAAATTCAATTTCATATACAGCAGGCTATGTGTGTTGCTAAAATTACGATACAAGTCGTTCATTTCCAGAATGTTTTATTTGTAATAATTATTTGTTGTCCTTGCACAAACTGCTTACAGTAGTCTGATTCATGAATGGGTTCTGACTCCCCAGTCTCCAGTACATTTAGTGTGGGCTTTAGGGATGGGACTAATGAAGCAGTCACAGGAATCTGGCAGTTTTTTGAGCCTGTTTAAGTGTTTCAATTGAAAGATCTGACACACAAAGCGATTTGCTCAGAAATCGGATGTCTCTGTTCTGCAGTGCCGCTAAAAAAACTCCAAGTGCTTTTCATTTGCATTTGCTGAAGCATGAGATCACATCTTATTTGCACCACAGACGTATCTGTAAAGTACACTTTTTAGTTTCCAGCTGGATAAATTTCACCTCTGTGGTTTTTGTACTCACAAGACTTGCTTTTAAATGTGCATTTTAATTAAGATGTATCAGGTATTACTGTTGACCTTTAAGCAAATGATGGCAGTCAACCAAAAAGCTGGTCAATTTGCCACTAAAAGTCACTGTTATAGTAAACCTTATAAAAAAGTGCAGCGGTTTTGAATGTAAAGCACATAGGAACAAATGACGGGTTCGAAAGTGTGATACATCCCTGCAAACTTCCATCCGAGAACCAAGCCTTTCTGGGTGGGAGTGATCTTTTCTGTCCCTCAGGCTCCTAAAGGTTTTATGACATGATTTAATACCTGAGATGGTGGTCTAGCTAGACAGCAATTATGGCAGCCTTTTATGAATACATAAGAGAGGATGCCGCTAGTTTCATAATGCCATGTGCCCATAAGGTGGGATTCATGTAAAATAGACAACAGACACTGAAAGGACAGTGTCGTGCTGCTAATATTCCACTCACCATCTATGACCTGTTAATAAAATTCAGCAATATTTGCATTGTCCAACCATGTATTTATAGCCACTTTCAAGTCACACTGTAATGGGATCTTTGCATGTAAATGTTACATGCACATTAAAAAGGATTCTAGGATTTAATACTTGTGTTTGACCTGTAATATATGTGCTGACTGGCAGGATGAGCAGGAAGTGTGTGATGGCAGGTAGAGGGAGGAGAATTCAGGTGAGGATTTGCATAGCTCTGCTTTCTGTAGAGGACACCTTCCCCATCAGCTCTGAACTCCAGTGGAGGTTTATACTCAGCAGTGAAGGAACTTAGTGAGCAGGATCACACGTCAAGTACTAGTGGCACCAGGTAAGGACAGAAGATGCTTTAACAGTCTTTAATATACCATTTTATGGTTGTAGTTTGATATTTAGCCTTGCAAATAGTTTATTGCTTTAGGCTTAATCATGTTTAACATTTATGCATTTGGCAAATGCCTTTATCCTTGCAAGTGGAAGCAAAGTATGCATTATTCCGGTCTGTGCACTTAAACCCAATGATTTTGATGTCACTATAGCACCAAGTTCTGTTTAAGAAATCTACTTTTCCAGTGAAATTGTGTGCAACTTCCATCATTTGTTTATACCTGTCCGCTTGTGGGTCAAAATCTGCCTCGTTTAAGATTTGAAACTCCTCTAAACTGGCAGTGCTGCTACCACTGGGAATGGGTCGTCATGTCAAACCATGGGCCAATCAGATGTATCCCTGGGCTCTGCATGCTGGAGCCTAAATTAGGTCATGATCTTAATAAGTATTGTCGCTCTGTGATTCTCTGACTGCGTGGAAGAGAGCAGAAGAGGACCTTACAGAGAACAGACAGGGTTTTTGACTAGCCATCATAGTAGAACACAAAGCAGTGAGGAGGTGCGGACCTCATGCTGGCAGCTGAACAGGTAAGGGCACAGGGGGGTCATGATATCAGTGTCCTGTGTCGTGCAAAGGTCAAAGTCTATTCATCTATCACCAGTCACTCTTTCTGAACTCCGTTTTCTTTCATTTTCATTATGCAAACTATAATGCTGTAATGTGTACATTCTCTCTTAGGTTCAGGCATATTGAGGACATTTCGATCTAGGTCTCCTAAATATACCCACTTAGCACACATTCATTCATAAATGCAATTTTAAATTTTCAAATTTTAGATCAATGCTGTTGTAATTCTGTGTTTCTGGTGAGCACATCAAGTTGGGTCCAAAAAGTCTAAGATGACTAGACTAAGTTTATTTATGTATTTTTATAATTAATATAAAAAACAGGATATACCCAAAAACAAGTTTTTCCATATATTGTCATATATAATTACTAATTAACTGATTAATAATATAAATAAACTTGTTTTATAAATAACTGAATAACATAATAAATGATATATGCAGTACAGTATATTATTTATTTTCAGCAAATGTATTCAGATTACTTCTAAATAAATAAATAAACTAATTTCGATATAAAATATGTATTATTAATATTAAATAATATGAAATAAGTTTATTGTATGTATATATATATATATATATATATATATACATGTTTATGTGTGTGTGTTAGATAGACAGATATTAAAAAACTAATATTTTATATTATTATTAATCATTAGTATTTCATATTTCAAGCTTATATTAATATTAAATAAATATTTTATGTCTATAAAATAAAAATAAATGAATGTGTGTACAATATTATTATCATCGCCAAGTTTTTAATAACATAAATTAATAATTTTTATTAATATAAATAAATAATCATGTTTTTCAGCATGATTTGAAAATGATCCGAGGACCATCTTGTTTAAATAGAAGCAAAAATATCTTAACATTAATATGAAGGATTCATATGAAAACTTGACCAGGGTCAAAAATTTTACATAGAAATAGTGCTTAATATTTCTTATTCATTTTAATATTCTTATTTAAAACTTTCATTTGTTTCCATGTTTAAATTACAATTTGAATCTCAGATTCTCACTTTACAGATGTTTGGACCCCACTGCATGTGTACCGGTATGTAGTAACAGGACTGTGAATGATCACATATAGCTTCTGTGAAGTGAACAGTCAGGGTGGACAGAAAGCAGGTCCCCTCTGTGTATCACACTACTATTTATAGTGTGAACAAATCCAAGATATGAGCAGAGTCCCCTGCTCCTCTATAGCCTGGAGTGAGGGACAGAAAGAGTTAGAGAGAAAGAGAGATAGAAGGTGTTGAACAGAAACAGAACCAGACCACAGAAGTCAAGACCACTTTAGTCCATTAAGGGAAAGACAGAGGAGAGGGAGAAAGATTGACATTTGTCCTGTCTGTCTCACAGTGGGGAACAGCGGTTTACTGTTACGCCAGCAGGTATGCAACTTTTGAGGACAGAGGGAGGATGTGTATGGATGTGTGTGTGTGTTCATCTGCATGTGTGTGAAAATATCAGTGTTAAGGTCACAATAGATACATTAGATGGCTTTTCTTTCATGTAAATTATGCTAAATAGTATTATGATGATATAATGAGACAAATAAAATTTGTTTAAATCAGAACATTCCAAAGTTGAACTTTTTTAAACTGACCTTTCCTTTAGCTTTCTCTAAAAGTACACTCATTCCTACTAATTTCATATGATTTATGTATATGTTTTGTTTGCGTGGGACTCTTTGATAATGTCTCAGGCCTTTAGCAGGATTCGGGCCTACATACAGTAACTCACTCTAAAACAACAGGCCGTTTTAATATGAACTGTAACTGTACTTTTACATAAGCATTAGCATTCTGTGATGATACACATGTAAATGTTTTTTTCTTTTATGTCTTGTGGTTTTGGCACAGGACAATCAGATCGCATCTAAACATAGGATTGTGATGACGTTTGATGATTTACATAGTAAACAGAATAATACATTCAATGAATTTGATGAACAAACCATTCAACCTTTTGTTGGACGTTTTGAATATCAAATACACTTTTTTTTTTTTTTTTTTTATAAAAGAGAAAATCTTGTCAGACCGGTTGGAAAGGTCTAGAACTTCTGGGAGACTTCCAGTCATAGTGGGGATTTAATGCAAATAAATTGTGCCTGTGAAACCTTTGTGGGAGTTTTTGAAGATGCAATATTCAGTGTGATATTTCAGGATCTGGCGGGGTTTGTGATACTGTAGGTGGTTAAATTTAGAGTTTGAGATGGAAGGTAATAAATCTAGAAATTTAAAACACAATTTGTTTTTACCAGAGGTGATTTGGTCATAGTTTTATACTTTAGTTATGTTTTTTTTTTTTTTTTTTTTGGATACTGACATTTAGTTTCATCTTTGACTAATATTGTGGACATATTTGTGGGTATTTTGGAGGAGTTTCAGACAGCTGCTCTGTTGCTCTTTGAAAGGTAAATTTAGCTCAACACTCGGCAGCAGTGACTCCACACCACTAGTACTAATGCACTGTTGTTGATGTGCAAACAACATCCCTGGTTACGGTTGCTAAGGTTGTGAACCCTACCTATCCTAGCTGCCCCACTGAGACCTTTATTAATTAAAAAAAATGAGGCAGACATTGAAAGACAGAAAGTATTGATATGAATATTGCAGATGCATTACCATGCATGCTGGCTGTAGTACTCAGGAGGGTTTCTCTTATATCCCATGTGTTCTCAGCGGGATGTTCCATCAGCAGCATAACCGAGTAAATTACAGGCAGAAAGCTCCCCACGAGCACATAATCAAAGCTCATCTGCCTACAGCGGTGTTCATTAGGACATGGGATGATTTTACATATTTCCGAGCAGCAGTCTCCTCTGTTTGAAATGTGAAGGTGAAATGTGTTTTTTTCCACATTGGTTTGGTTTGTGTTGTCAAGTATGTAAATATATTTTTTTTAAATTTCCCTCCAGGTCATTCTTAGGAAATGCTGCTTTCTCATTGCATGTCCCCATTAGTTTTATAGAATAATATTAATAAAATTCTGTACACCCATAACCCCCCCACCCCCCCATATACTGTATATATGTGTGTGTGTGTGTGTACTGAGTATATTCATATGTATATATGATACACACAGATAAATATTATATTTACATACATAGATACATATGTATATATTCAATCTCAAATATATATTATATTATTAATAAAAATATCATGCTTCTTTTTTTTTAAATACAGAATTTAATATTCTTTCTGACTTTTCAAAATAAGGCTGTTATTAATTTTTTTATTTTTTTTTGCAGACCACGAATCCCATAATGTTCAAATGATACTAAAACTGATACTGATAATGCATATGATAAATATTCATTGATAATCAATAATGAAGGCAATGATAAATATCCATTGGTAGGCTATTTTGTGAGTCTATAACTGAACTATTAATCTGAATGTTTATTTATTTATTTATTAATGAAAGAGTGAAATTATAGCAGTGTCTTTCTTCTAGACAGGAATGAGACCCAATGAAGACTGTTAAACCTGTATTCTTTTTATGATAGTTCTCTTAAGAAAAAACAAAAAACAAAAATGGTAATCTTGTTTTTAAGAAAATGATCTGAACTGTCACCAACTAGTTTTCCCTGTACACCAAAATATGAAAGTTCATGACAAACTCTAATTGTTTCTCTTTGAATTTATCTAATAAAGTGTTTGGAGAATCATCTGAGACAAAATTCCTTTACTTCAATGAAGCATATCTGATTTTTTTTTTCACTCTCAAGTCTCTCTGAGCTATTAATGAGCAGCTATTTATTAATTTACAATATGAGTAGACATGCCACTTTATGTTTCATATCCAGTATAAAGAGTGTGTAGGTGTGTGTTATCCCAGCCCTGTTCTCTCCATGTTAACATAAATGATTCAGGGGTAAGAGCTGCTACCTGCTCCTCACTGCAGGAGTCACTAAGCAACTGAAAGACTATCCACGGGCACCTGAGAGCTGCAGGGGGGCTTTACTTTTCCCCGGCTCTCTGTAACATACATACACATAGCTGCAGACAAAATACATGCATTCAAACCCACACCGGGCCGCTCTGTCCATCTGATCAATGCATTCAGTCTCTTTCTGTCTTTTCTACAGCAGGAACGTGGACACAACTGCACAGAATGTCTAAACAGCCGTCGACCAATGTAAAAGCCCTGCAGGTGAGTAACGTGTGATTTCTATGTGTACTGTATGTAATGTAAAAATAGTGTAAAGTGTGAGTTTTGAACTTCTGTATTGATTTTATTGGCACTCAAACGGTTCCCAGTGTGCTTTTCTTTGCTCAAAAACACTCAAACATGTCAACATTAAATATTTTAATCTGAAAAGCCAATTCCCTATTTTGAACAGAGTAAAAACACGTTTTAATGTACATTGCATTACAGTACTCACACAAGGCCATTCACAAGTACATGAAATACATTATGGTGTTGATGTGTGTCCAGCTTTTTTCTTCTTGGTAGGAAAACATTTCTTATCCAAACAGAAACAGTTTATATAAAAATACACTTTAATTAAAGTCCTTACAGCTGTTTTCCTATTGCTAACCGGTATACATTTGAAGGGGAAAACTATGTAAACCCTGTGGGTTTTGCATAAATTGGTGAAAATGTGATCTGAATGTGAAGTCTGCTTAAACAAATAACCACAAAAAATATGTTTTCATATTTTTATTTTACACACAGGCAAACGTATGTGAAAGTATGTTTTAATATCTGGTTAAACGTCTTTTGACCTCCATAAAACATTCCTTTGTGTTCAAAAAAGACATGAAAATGTATATACTTTTTTTTGTTTGTCTATTGATGTGACATAGTCGAAAATCAGATCACGTTATGACTACTTTATGCTGAAATCCAAAGTGTTCACATACTATTTTTTCCCCCCGTAACTATACGTCTGGCTAGGAGCAATAACGTAGACAGAAAGAAAGATTTGCAACAGTTCACCACAATGTAGAGAACAATTTTTTACAAACACTGAACACTTCAGCCAAAAATAGACACCTTTATCTTTCCATAAAAACTCTCCAGATACACATGAATCCATAAAAAGCCCAAGCATACACAAGATTCAGGATACGGTCTGTCAGAAAGCACAGAAAGAAGGAAGACTGGTCATGCATGCAAAGACAGGAGCACATGGTCACTACTGTACTGTACAGCCTAAAACAGCCAACAATCAGATTTCATCCAGCAGCCTATACAGATGGAAACACAGAGAAATGAAAGAAGGACATAGAGTAAAAAAGAGAAGAAACTCAAGGGTTTGATGTACTGGACCATGAAATACATGCAAAACTGCAGTAAAGTCAAATCCTTAAGAGCGTTCGGGATTCGTTGAGAGATGTCACATGCTCTAATCGAAACACTAAATTGCAAAACTGTAAATTGAGTGTTTGACCTTGTGTGACCAATAGAGCAGGACAATAATTTATAAAAAGAGGCAGAACAGAAGAGATAAAAAAAGCGTTTGCGGTTTTACATGAAAATGAAAAAAGATAGAAATAAAAAGTCAGTTTTGCAGATTATTTTTATAATAATTAAACATTTTCCCCTCCAAATTTTCATTACCATAATGCAACAAAATTTCCATTCTCTTTTCTTTACGTAAAATTATATTTTATATATTTATATTTATATTTATATTTAGAGTATATTATTTTATATTTATAATTAGTATTACATTTAATAAACAAAATATATATTTTTTAATAAATAAAACAGTTGGATAACAGTATTAATTAGACTTAATACTGACTGAAATGTAAATAATTATACTGCAAAATATCATTTCTTTTCTTTTGATTTTGGGGTAAAATGTGACCTGCTTTCATGAGATTCACCAAAATCATAGGATGGTTGAGAAAAAACAATAGTAATATATAAGAGAAGAGATGTGGCAACAATCCATATACTTTCCTTCTAATGTAAAGCTGTAAACACATTTACATGTTCACATTTGGACTTTGTTTTTGTAATACATGCTGCGTTTAGATGACATAACAAAGACCAGACTAAAAAAGATAGGCTGTCTGCGTCGGGCCTCAGCAAACAGAAGGATGTCAGTAATCTCACTGTTTTATCTGTGTTGCCCGCAGCTCATTTTCATACAGGCACTTTGCTCTTTATGAAATACAAACTCCAGCAGGAAGACACGTCCAGCAGGTTTTGTGGAAAGGTTTGGTTTCGACAGCTACGCTTGACCATTGCACAATATTACGTGAGCTTAAATGACTTTGGTACTCTGGTGATTGGATTACAGGCGCGGTTGCAGGAGGAAATGAACAGTGTCAGGGGTGGTTTCACCTCAGCGCTCTGTGAGGTATAGCAGCGATGGTAACCGTCTCATTGGATTTTCTTGTCTGTCTCAAAGGCTAACCTTAATATTCCGATGGGGGCTCTGCGTCCTGGGGCAGGACCTCCTGTGAAGAGGAGAGAAGATACAATAGATGCAGAGGAGGTCAGTTTCTGCTGGAAGAAAGCTCACATACACACATTTACACTATGTTATAAATAAACAAATTAGACACACATAGAGACAATTGTAATCATGTAACCAGATCACACTTAAATGTAAGTAAAAAATAAATAAGCTAGCTTAATTTTGTACCACTTACATTTTTTTCAAATACACACACACACACACACACACACACACACACACACACACACACACACACACACACACACACATTTATTTTTTTTATTTATCTATCAAAACATTTAATATGAACATATCCAATTTGGTAATAGAATTGATATTATTTATCAGATCTACATTATTCCTATTAATGAGTCTCATTAGAATATTACTAATGTGATGTAGTACTTTTTTAACAATGTTTTCAACATAATTCATAAATCAACATGATTACTATCATTTAGTAGCCAACTAAAAAACAAGAAAGAAAGAAAGAAGTTTTTTATTACTAAATAACAACATACAGATGTTGTTCATTGTTATTAACGTGTTAATGATGTAATGTGTGGACAATTTTTACTGTTTATTTAAATGACAAGTACTATAAACTATTTAAACATGCTTTTCTTATATTTAGTAATAAGAAATGTGCTTAGATCTGCTTTACGATAGTTTTTTAATCACAAGAAAACAGAACTTTTAAAAAAAAATTAAATAAGAATGGGCAAATCATAAAATGTCAGAAAACAATATTGATATCACACTGTGCTCCTCAAATAAACTTTATTTTTTATATATATTTAAATTTTATTTGTTTAAAATTAAGTTTATTCCTTTTTATTTTGTGAGTAAAATCTGACACATTCTTGAGAGATTTTGTGAGGGCTACTCACAATTATATAATTGTATGTAATATCTCTCACAATTGGTTTTATAGGCATCCCCAGTGACCCCAGAGGAGAAAAAAGCCCTGCCTGGTGCTGTGAAACTACCGGGCCCCGCCGTCGACCTTTCCGAGCTCCAGAATGTAAAGAGTGAACTCAAATGGGTCACCAAGGACTAAACAATACAGGTAAATCTGATAAACTCTCAAATACACACTCTCACACCCATTTTTTCCCATCTACCATTTTTGGTTAGTCAAAAAAATTTGGCGGTTGTCAATCTTATGTACACACACACAAATACGAGCAGGAACCAGGGGTGGTTTATTAACCAGTTCTTATCACTATCTGCATGTCTCATCAATGAGTATGCAATGATGGAGAACAAGCTTTTGGGGGTTTTGAGAATCAGAACCAAGATGACTAATCAATAAATCTATAGTGAACCCCTTTATTAAAATACCTGGATGTGAGGAATAATATACAAATTTTCATATTCACTCAGCATTACTTGATCTAATTCACAAATATCTCAAATAAAATTAAGTAGAAATGTATTGTATTCAGTTGTGTTTTAGGCACTAAAACAGTCCATAACTTTATAGTCAGTCACATTTTTATATTGAAATAATGAAGATTTCTGTGCCACCCCAGACTGGTTGCTGGCCCCTCCCTGGCCACCCCTATAAAAACATCAGGAACAAACATGGCAGGAACAAAAGAGCAATCATTTTTCTTAATGCGTCACATCACTGAAATCATCTAGAAAGGCGCCATGCTGTTCACACAAATGGCCACATGGTGTCAGTAGCTGTAAAAGTAGTTTGCATGTGTGTTAGTGTGCATATGTCAGTGCTGGAGCGTGTAAAGGGGTATGAACTTGAATCAGGCACTATTAATACCCCACAGATCAGTGGGGCAGTGAAAGTCTGTCTGTTGTGTGCAGTCCCAGCATGCCTCACCAGACCTTCCAATTATAGAGCAAAACATGCTCCGTGACCCACTCTGCAGAAATACAAACAGAATTTGCTTTGCAAACTACCTTGAGATTACACGTTTTAATGCCAGTGAACTCATTTAACTAATTCTTCTCATTTTCACAGGTGACTCCATCCCCATTTTGGTTACTATCTCCATCCAATCAGGTTCATGTATTTTCCACAACTCCCAGAGAATCGTCTGCAAAGAAACCAACGACAAGCCTTAATGATGACACTACCAACTGACCCGAGAATAACTGAGGGGGTGGATTCTGTAAGAGCAAAGACTGATGGGAATTGAGCAACTCGAAGCTCTGAACCAGGGTTTAGTCTGTCTAAAATAGGTCACCACTTTTTAAACCTCCCTGTATGCTATTCTGTATTTAGTTTTAAAATGTACTGTGTCTTTAACTTCATGGGATAGTTCACCCAAAAATGCATATTCTGTCATCATTTACTCACCCTCACGCGTAAACTATCCCTTTAAAGTTTGATTTTATAGAAGTTCTGTATTCTCCTACTACCATCAATGAATCATAAAACAGAATATATCAGACTGAAGACATTAGCTAGTATGATTCATCTTAAAATTCCTCCATTCTCCTTTAAAAAAGCCAGATTGTGTCTTAAAACAACTTGAACAAATGTGGCACCATAAAATCAAATTTCTTTTAATGTATTTTATGTCTAGAAGATTAATGCAAATAATTGCTATAAATTTGATTAATTAGTCAGAATGTCATGCATTTAATTTGATTAAGTTTCCTCTGATTGACAGCCCTACTTAAAACGCCTCACGCTGCAGGCTTGTTTTCACTCCCTACACATCTCTTTCTTTATCTATGGCTTTGTTCTTGTGTGTTGCAGTACATGAGTAGGCTGTTGCATAATAAAACATGATTTCACGTTCTCTCCAAGAGCAAACCAGTAGGAGGAAGCCAGCACTTGTTATCCTTGAACAAATAGAACTGGATTTCAAATGCCGCACCATTGGTTTGTTATGTACATAAACTGGGATCAGTTTAACAGTGTAAAGCTGCTTGTCTCCTCATTTGTTAATTACATCGTATGTGTCTGTACCGCTCTATGATCTAGTTTAATAGCAGCAGGTGTCATAACCTTTGAGTGAAAGTGTCCTTATTAAAGATCATGTATTGCTCCTCAGTCTGCATTAAGAGCTGGGAAACACATGCATATATAATTCAGATACATTGTCTACATTCTTTCAATTGTAAGGCTTTATTTTCTGTAAGACTGCTTTGAAACAATGTATGTTGTGAATGGATTCATGAAATGAAAGACAAGCAACCAACAAGTGTCCAGTGTACATTGAAATACATTCAAACCTGTTGGAAAAGCTTCCCAGGATGCACCTCATGGTTGAGAGTATGAGAGACTGTAAGTACATTAATATAACAGGACCTATCAATCATTTGGAATTGGAATGGAATTTTTTTTGGATTAAGCATCTGGCAGTGGTGCCTGGAACACAGAGAGAGTGAGCAGCTGTCTAACTAATCAACAAAGCCTTCATAATTCCCTTATTACCCACAATGCAATGCAGAGAGAGCCGGTAGTTCTAACCGAGAAGCTGAGAATACCTAAACTTCCATCGATTTCTTGATACAGTCTTCTTTTCTGCTACCATATGCTTTCCATTATACATTTCAGATTGTATATCTATGAAATGTGTGTGTTAATTCAAAGGAATTTCTCACATGTCAGCCTTATGTACACCAGATAATATCAAAATAGTTCACCATGACCACCATAGCCAAACAAAACCCCTAACAAGAAGAACAGACACTGTTATATTTAGAACGCCACTCAGGTCTGACAGCATTCTGGACTGACAGGTCAAAACTGGGAGACCAGAGAGTCTAAAAGTGAGTGAACACATAAATCGGTTGTATCTGCAATTAAATGCACCCATCAGATGTGAAATTGTTCATCATAAATAGTAAATATAGATTTTGTAGTGACAGAAGAGAGCATGATCCTGCAAAAGATCTTCAAGCAAGTAAGTGGATTTGGGTTTTGTTGACGAAATATAAAAAGTGCAGCATAACTAATGCGTCTAATTTAGAGCCCTGAAGTTTAAATATATCCACTGATGCACAATGAGCTTGAGTGGAAAGACATGCCAAGGTCCCTAAAAGACCAATTACTTGTTTTAAAGTGAGAATCCAAAGGGGTTGTAAGGTGAGCACAGGATTTGGCAAGACAAACAGTGAGTCTACAAAATGACTTACTTGAGACACAAGTAGCACACACACAAGCACGCCCCTCTATGATTCATCATGACCCGTTGCAGTTGCACCTGAGTGCAAGTGCATTCACAAGTATTTCCAGCTACCAATTACCTCGTAGATGTGTTGTATTGCAAATGCTCTAGACAGTGGAGAAACCAGTGGGATCATGAGCAGAGGGTGTGAGAATGTAACCAGAAGCTCTATCATAATCGACCCTCGCTCTTATATTTAATACCCCCTCCCGCAATCTAGCCTGATGCTGCTCTATCTCAGCTATGAGCCAGCAGCTATTCAGGGAGGATGAAGGGTATGATGTTCACGAGGTTGGGATGTGTCCCTTTAGCTGTGGATCACACTTTCACACTACAAGTCTATAAATCAACCTCACTCTTCAGTGATTGTAAACAATCTTAATTTCTTTGTCTTTGTTTCTTCCTGACTGAATAATCTCCCAGTCGTTCTCATTGTCCTCTAGGCAAGATTCTCATTCTCATTTCTCTGTTCTGGCTTTAGACTGTGTCCTGACTGTCCCTCTGCTTAACTGAGTTTCTATTCCTGTCACCTTAGTGTGATATGGCTTCTGGTGGCAACAGAAAGAAATCCACAGTGCTGACTAACTTCCTTATTTATCAAGAGATGACCTCAGATCTACATATCATAATAAACCCCCAGTCTGATCCCCCCACTCTCTGTGTTCCCATCTAGCTAAATGGAAAGGGTAACTAGCTCGAAGTTGTTTACCCCCCTTGGCCCCAAAATGTCTGCCCATCATTCCCCCTCCCTTCTAGAGATCTGGTAGAAAACACATGCCTATCTTGTTGAGGCAAAAGGTTTGTCTGCCCACTGGGTGGAGGAGAAATGGTTGACCCTCCCCTTTGCACTTACGCATTTGATGCCAGCAGAAGTCACGGACCACATCCCAACATATGCTGCTGGTGTACTGACCTTTTTATTTTCTTTTGTCTTCTTTAATCTCGACAACTTTTGAAGGAGCAAGTCGACTTAAACTTTTCTTTCTTTCATCTTCCTTTTGTGCTTTATCTTACTTTCATTCAGTCCTAAATTCAGACTCCCTTATCTTTCTCCCTTCATCTCCTAGTGATGAATTACTACCTGATGCTCAGCAACAGTCACGGAGAAGGTGTTTTGTCTCGATACCAGAGCTTGCGTCTGGAGGGTCGAATGTGTGATGTTGTTTTGAAGGCAGAAGGTGTGGAGTTCCCTGCTCATCGCACTTTGTTAGCCTGTTCCAGCGACTACTTCTGGTCCGTGTTTCAGGACTACACTCTGGAATCCGGTGCCCGTACTATAAGCTTGCCAGCCTTGTCATCTCTGGGCCTGGAGCAGATACTGGACTTCATCTACACCTCATGGATCTCACTGTCACTCTCCACTTTGGAGGTGACACTACAGGCTGCCTGTTATCTACAGATCACCCATGCTGTGGATCTTTGCACTCGGTACATCTCTGAAAGCATTGCTCCTGACAACTGCTGCTTTTTTGCAAACATAGCAGCTCGATACGGCCTTTCTGAAGCATTCGATGACAGCAACTATTTTATTGGCAGTAACATGTGCAGAATACTTACATCTGAGGAATACAAGGCTGAGCTAATGGAATTAAACATAGATTCTCTGCAAGAGGTGCTCGTAGCTGAGGAAATGCCGGGAGTGAAGGAGATAGACCTTCTGCAGCTGGTTTTGGACTGGCTAGAGTGCAACCCACAATCTGCCTTGCAAAGTAATGCATTGCTCAGTCGGATCCGATTTGGTTTGATTCCACCTAAAGAGCTGTCTCAACTCAGTGCACTTAAACCTGCTCTACGGACACCCTTCGTCCACAGTGTAGTGCAGAAAGCACTTAACTACCATCTTCAGGGTCCCCTACAGCCTCTACTACAAAGTGTCCACACCAGCCTAAGAGCCACAAAGAGCAAGATTCTTCTGGTGGGAGGAGGACGAGATGAAAACAGGCCCCAGAATCAGATCCTAACCTACGAACCTCGCAGTAAGAAATTCCAGCCGCTCTCAACATCCCTGCCAAATAAGCTACAGAACCAGGGAGTATGTGTTGTTGGGAACTTCCTATTTGTATTAGGTGGTGAGGTGGTGCATGTGGATGAGGAGAACGAGAAGAGTGCTGTGATGACTGTGACTGACCAGGTGTGGCGCTATGACCCACGGTTTGAGCAGTGGGAGGAGATGGAGCCACTCTTGCAGAAGAGGGCACAGTTTGCCTGCTGTGTGGTGGAAGGTGTTATATTTGCTATCGGTGGACGGGGCCAGAGGGGTGAGCCTTCTTTGTCATCTGTGGAAAGGTACAATATGAGGGAAGGGTGCTGGCACAGTGGCGTATCCCTACCATATTCAGTTCATGGGCATGCCTGTGCCACTATTGGAACAGGAATCTACATCTCAGGTGGCATCCACGTCAACAACCCAGAGAGTAGCAAAGAAGTACTGTTTCTGAATGCCGTTAAAGGGTATGCCTGGCAGAGATGTTCTAACATGTCCATTGCCAGATTTGGCCACCAGATGGCAACAGCGAGGGGAAGAATTTACACCTTTTTGGGAATATATGAGCCCTTCTGTGACATTGAACGCTACAGTCCTGAGCAAGACCTGTGGACCCGTCTAAAGCCCCTACTCAATGACCGCTTCTGCTATGGTTTGACCACAACAGGGGACAGACGTGTGCTTATGTTTGGAGGCAGAAAATGGCAGGAAGGACAGGAGGTGTGTACAACAAATGTGCTGGAGTACGATACGGAATATGATGCCTGGAGAGAAGTGTGTAAACTACCAGGACCCTTGTGTGGGATTCAGTGTGCCATAATGACTCTTCAAGACCCTCCGGAGACTTAAAAGTCAATTACAAACACCATCCCACATACACACAGACAAACAGATGGCTGTCATGAGGCAAAAAGAGTTGACGGACAGGGGTTATCTTTGTGTCATGGATCTATGGATTGTAAAGTGGCAGGGAAAACAGGATTTCTATTTACCCAGATACAATATAGAAGACCTTGGTGGGGGTATATTGCTGTTAAGTGTGTTTTCCAGCAAGCAGTAAGGAGCTCCTGAAACTAGGTCACTATGAATAGGGTAGAGAAAGTCATGACATGATAGATGACTTGTCATAAAGATATTGTCCTGAGAAATGGCATAGATCCACCGGAGAAAAGGACAGAACTAAGGATGGAATTTCAGACCACTGCACACTCTGGTCATTGCATCTTGAAAGGCGTAAAGAAAGGACAGACAAACAAATGGAAAAGTAATCTAGATAAGGACAAATTTGGACAAGATTTGACTATTTGGCACTGCGTGAAAATCAATGGTGACAATCATAATGTCTTATGACAGAGAGACAGCTGCCATGAATGTTGGATACAGACTGTGAAAGAAGGCTACACTCACAGACTCTGAGCGAGAAAGCCGAATTAGACCATTGATTTGGAAGGGTACATGGGAAGTCAAAGTGGGCAAGGACAAGTATCAAGATCATTGAGTGTGTGTGGGATGCTTCCAAAGGAGGGAGGATGAGGAGATTTTTAGTGAGCGGTGATAAACAAAACTGCATAGTCACACATATATCTGACAACTCAGGCCATGCATGGAAATCTAGATTACTCATCACAGATAATACAGTGTCATTAGAATACCAATATACAATAAAGTGAACTGCAAATACAGTAGTTGAGCAGAAATCTTGTAAAACAGTGAGATACACATCAGTAGCAGTAACTAGGCTGGCATGTATTTCTTCATATATTTCATAATATATAATTTTAGATGTAGTAGTAACCATTTCTGGGTTATATAAAAATAAAATAGCCTTGAGTTTGTAAAATTAATACTGTTGGCATAATTCTACAAATTAATCAATGCAATTGAGTAGCTAAGACGGAAAAGCGTAAATAAAAGATTTGACTGCTAAATATTTATTTTGCGGCTTTTGAGTTTCTTTAAAGTCTTTTGTACTAATTTACTAATCACTGTGAACACAAATTTGCTGGTAATAATCAAAAATTAGTGAGATTTGATAATGAGCAGCCTAACCTGGTTTGCGGATTAGACTAATGTAGAAAATCTGATTTCCCATCTGAACTGACCAAAGAAAGGAAACCCATCGTCACCCCAAGACTCAGAACAAACCCAACAGTTCATCTCCATTCATTTTTGTAACCTGAGTCCATTACCTTCACTGAACAGCCTGGAAACCAGCAAGCTTCTGTAAGAAAAAAAGAACAGCTTTCTAGGATATTTACATGGGCATCTATTTTAATCGCCCATTGGAGAAAGGTGCCCTTACTCATTGCTCGACAGGCTGCCGAGCTCTCAGGCTATTGTTTATGGTCAGGCACTCACCTTTAAGCCAAAGATGGCAACATCCAGGTTGGAAATGGCAGCTGAGAAATTGCCATTGATGAATGCGAATACTAACAGATAGCTTTCTCTAGTTAGAACATAAACTTACAGGATTCACCAGCCTCAAAATTCGAGCCTCATTTAAGTGTAAATATCAAGCATAAAAATAAATAAATAAATAAAATCCATGCAAATGCAAAAAATATAGCATGATTACATCCATAAAAGTTTATTGACTCTAGGTATAACCACACTGGAATCTGGAGAAAGCAACAAGTCTCTTTTTAAATAATGTAATAAATAAAGTAAACTTTACCAGGTTGTACGCTAAACACAACACATAGGAAACTGCACTGCCCAAATTACATGCCCTACTCATAATAAAGACAGGCAGCAGCACAGATATTGATGAACTGACGACAACTTTGTGTTAAAAAATGGGCTCCTAAACAAACATAACATGGTTTTCACTAAATTAAGAATAACTTTGATAATATAATATATTGGTAAAATACCAATAAACATCCATTCTAGTAGCTCTAAATCCACTGGTAATCACTTTCTCTAAGAGCTAATGCATTCCCATGATTCCCATGGACACATTAGCACCTGAGTCACTCACTGAGTCAAAATCAAGCTAATATTGTCTTCGATTACATACAGAATGAAATGTGCTCCATTATGGCATACCTGAAATGTCAATGTACATCATATAATACACATCTTATCATACAATAAACTCTCTTCAGAACATTCAGTGTGCTCTTAAAAATCTCACATAAAGCATCTTTGTGTCTGCTGAGCGCCTGAGTGCTTCTTGGTTTGCACAGCCTTCCTGACAGCTGAAACACTGACATTAAATCATTTGGCAGCTTCAGTTTAGAAACAAAAAACAAATGTGACTGTGGTGTATCTACAAGCCATGCAGCAAGAGATGTTTTGAGTTTATAAAGATGGATGACCTCCCGAACGTTGAGATATATGTAATTTCAGGAGTCGAGTTGCAGCTTCTGACAGATGCTGGGGTGAGTTCAGGGCAACAGCTTTGATCGGCCGAGCCATGCGGCGAGTCCCTGGGCTGAGACCAGCGATGTGTCGTGATGACCACGGCTGTCATAAAAACTCACTGTTGTCTTGACATAAATGTCCCTAAATTAGCAGCACTGTTCAGGACAGCTGCATGGCAGCTTGTAGAAACTAAAAATTTGAATCCAAACCGAACTATACAATACTGTAACATAACACTTTCTTTTAAGTTTTCCTAAAATTTTTGAATTGAATACAACAGTCCATAAAAATTTGAGATTAAGCACTAAAAATGAATGACACACCTTGTGCACGGATACACAATCACGTGTAAGTGCCGTCCCTGCTCACTCAATGATGCACATTTTTCCACTAGGAACATCACGTGTAAATCTGTTTTTGATTATGAATTCTTATTTGCGAAGAGACACATAATTTCACCTCATAATATCAGGAAACCGTAGTTAAGAGAGAACTTCCATAATTTGACTCAAGTTACAGAGATAATGCTGCTTCTGGATAATGAAGCCTGTGCAATTTTCTACCAATCAAAGCCCACACACTTCACTGGATGCTCATCCGTTATCAGAGGCTGAGTTTGGCAAGGCGTTATGCTCTGTCGAGAAGTGTTCACGGCACAGGCACAGAAATATTCCAGGTTCAATACAAGATGAATGCTATCTACAGCAATTTTAGCATTCTGTCAATTACCACATTTAATTATTTTGACTCGTTTCTAACTGGGACGAGGCACTGGAACACAATATATGTAGAAAATTATGTTTACAACATAACTGTTTGTGAGTGTCATCGAACACTCACTTAAAATTAATGTTTAAAAACTCATAGATCCAAAGGACTTAAACATTATGCATGATAATCATAATAATAAGCATTATTGTTATTGGAGATGCACTGGTACATGTAAATATATAAAGTGGCCGATACGGATAAGCCAATAATTATATCTATGTTATGGACAATAATTGATAAAATAAAAAAATTATATTCTGTTGTAAATAAATTTAAAGAAAAATCTAAATAAATCACAAATAAAACACAAAAATTTGCTATTCATTTACAATCTATGCATTGAATTTAATATCTAATTTTGTCTGCAGTTGACTGATACAATCAAAAATATTAATATGGTAGACTGTACATCCACAATAATAATAATAATATATATATTTCTTATAACGAATAAAACATAGTAAAACAAATTACAACTGAATGTCTGTATCCAATCTTTTAACTTTTGATTGTATGAAGTCTATAAACTTTGTAACTTTTGTAAGATAAGCACATGTATAGCAGAAAAGGTCTGTTGACACAGAGACAAATCCACCCTCGGGAAGTTCTGCTCCTAGAAAAGTCTCACAAGGATTACTTAGACGAATACAATATGCACTTTTCTGCCCGTAAATTGCCTTGCCCCATAGACTTCCATTTTAAGAGCCAAAATGACTGACTGTGGAAACTGGCACAGAGCCAAAGATGCTGTCAATAGAACTGATCTGATTTTGAACCAGGTATATTCCTTTAAAGGCCTTTTCTTGGTTTATCCAAACACTCTACGGAGATTGTGGTGAGATGAGAAAACCACATCAGTGTTCCATGTTCATGCACACACACACACAACTTCCACACTAATGTACAAGTGCTATAAGTCGGGGCCAGCCGATGTATAACAGCAGATCATAAATATATAGTATGATACAGTAGAGTATATAGTATGCTAAAGTAGCATGGCAGATATGGCAGATAACTTGTGTGATGACCGTCTGTGTGTCCACTGAGAAATTTGCTTCAAAAAGACAGACAAACACAGGTACAGTGTGCCAGTCGGTGTGTTTAGAGTTCGAACGGCGCCTCAGATGTGCATTTCCTTTCAGAGTTCAGTCAGTAGCTTCCATTTCCAAGATCAAGTGCTCAGGTTCTACCTCGGCTTCCTGTCTAGTGGTGGTTTGGCCAGGTTTTTTCTCGGTGCGACGACATTGTCTCTCCTGGTCTGAGCTGCTTGGAGGACTGGTAACCATGGCAACCCCGTGTACAGAAGTAGCATACTCTGAAGCTTGTGGGTTGCGAGTCGAGCCATTGAGAGAGCTTTGTTTGTACAGCTATCTGTGCCTGCGTAAACAATGTTTTTCAAGTATTTAAAAAGCACATGTAGACTGAGTCTGCGATTGCTGTCAGGATGTGAAAGTACAAGGAAAAGTGAGAAGAATTTGTGTTTATGGACCTTAATCAAGGAAGATGCTGTATCAAATTTGACATCAATTAAAATGAGACTGTGAGGCATAAAAGTACAGTATGTTTAATAGGTTAAAATGTTGGAGACCTTGGTGTCGACTGTTCAGCCTTGATGGCTTTTTGATGAACTGAAATCAAAAATCGTAAAATTGTGCCAATAATTATTTTTATGCCCAACATTTAAAAAGTCACACAATTCTTCTAAATACTTTTAAATTACTGTAAAATGCTAAGTGAATTTAGGCATCACAAAATTATAATGAACAGAATGAAAAATGGATATTCATTTTAAGATTTGTTTTTAAATTATTAGTTAATAATAGTTTTTAAACATTAATTTTAAGTGAGTGTTAGATGACAGGTAATCCAAAGGTAAAAATAGAAGCGCATACACAATTAAATATCAAATATTGGCTGATATATAAAAAATTGCATGATAAATTTAAATTGAAATTAAAAAATCTTATAAATTAAAAAAAAAAAACATGGCTATAACTGATATGATACTAATATACTGTGACCCCTAGAAAATATATTGTGATTCCAAATACATTCTCTGAATATTATATAACATAAACACTATATTTCATAACTGAGCAAGAAAATAACAAATATTAACTTGCATTACATAAATGGATACAAATAAATATGAATAATGACAAAGAAAGCCAAACTTAAAGTGCACTCTGTGCATATAATCTGAGATGTCGTCTTGATTAATTTTATTTTGATTATTAAATAATGTAACTTATTTACTGAATCATGCATCAATGCATTTTTATATCCCTAAATGTTAATTCTGCACATTAATATTCCTCACAGCCTCGTAGTTAAAATTCAAACAGTCCACAAACACCAATTCAACCATTACTTTAGCTTGAACATCCAGCCTAAGGTCCATGGAAGTGAGACTGTGTCAGCTGGTTGTGAGTGACGACTACTTCAAATAATGTGGCGGCATTTTTGTGTAGAGTGATCGAAGCGTGCGTTTGTGTGCGTCAGACGTGAGTCTCGATGTAGGAGTGTGTGTGTGAGAGGGAGGGAGTGCGAGGGGTGGGTTCAGGTGTGGCTGCAGGGCTGGGTTCGGAGGCGGGGCTTGGCTGACGGTCCCGCTGCAGCTCTGATGAAAACAGCTCCATGTAAACTTTCTTCCATTCCTGGAACTCTGAGGATGTGAGCTTAGGATTGGCCAGCAGCTTGTCAATCAGTGCTACCTCGCCCTCCCTGTCCTATGGGAGTGAAGAAAGAGAGCAGTGGAGGGTGGGCATTACAGATACAGTCTCCTTCATACAGTGGTTAGGATGTCATAGTCAAAGCACGCCACAGGCGGTTAGCGTAGACGTGAAGCGATGTGGACTTAACCTAGATGAGCAGAGCGACACACACGCAAACACACATAGCATGCTCAGACTTGACTGGAGTCCTCTGGCACTGTGGAGCTTTGTGCCCCCAATTAACCTTCTTTCATTCAAGTCTGAGTGATAAGGGATATTTATAATACCCTTCCAATGCAATGGGAGGCTCTGCCCCAACATAATAAGCTCAGTGCAGCAGCCCGGAAGGGTGGGGAGGAGGGGAGAATGGTCACAGCAGAGGCACGGACTGACTGACCCAACCGCAGGAAGAAAAAAAATGGCACCAGGCGCAGCCTAAACCAGGTTAACCCACACAGGGAAGCGGGGTTCAGAGAAGAGTTTGGCCTTACCAATGGTCATTAGCTCATTTAAGTTATTAGCTGTTATTGTTATTAAAGACTATATCAGATTAGCTAATATTAGCTGGTCAACATAGTGATTAGCCAGTCTATGATGATCATTAGCTGGTCAAAACTGGTTATTAAGTGGTCAACATGGTGTTTAGCCAGTCTAAGACGATCATTAGCTGGTAAAAACTGGTTATTAGCTGGTCGACATGGTGATTAGCTGATCTAACATGATCATTAGTTTGTCTAAGATAGTCATTAGTTGGTTTAAACTTGTTATTTGATGATCAATAAGTTTATAACAACTTAATAAAATAACCAAAAAAAAACAGCAACTACTGAATCAAAATAGTTCTTTTTCTTTTGACCAACTGTTTATAATACCCACAATGCAACTGGAGGCTCTGACCCAACATAATAAGCACAGTGTAACAGCCTGGGGTTGGAGGGGGGGTTCACAGTATAGGCGCAGACTGACTGACCCAACCATGGGAAGACCCAATGGCACCAGGCAAAGCCTAAACCAGATTAACCCAACAAAGAGAAGCAGGGTTCAGAGTTTGGCCAAAACCCTCCTTCCACACCAGACAGAGAACTCCGTCTAACATGGTTGGGATTCTGGGATAGCAGTTTGGCTTAGTCATTGTGTCAAAATGGACTACAAAAACACAAAATTCCTGCTTTCCCCAGAACTCCACAGACATCAGACAGACGGAGAGGGACGGACGGGCAGACGGGACAGATGAAACAAACAGGCACACACGTTGCAGTGGGACCCATGCGGCAGCAGAGGTCAGATACCTTTAGCGTGCTCTGCAGGATGCGGAGGTGATGCAGTTTGTCATTTAGCTGTGGATCGTTGCAACGCCGGATGAAAAGGTGTTTGTACTCCAGACGGGTGGAAAGGCGGTGCTCACCAATAGGCGACAGACTGGCACGCTCCAGTGCCCGGTACAAATCACCAAGCGAATCCGCCTGCCCATGGCACTCCTGCTCCCCGCCTGTGGGGGGCGCCACAGAAAGCCAGAGTTAACGAGGGGTGGCTCGACCAGCAAGGCAGAATTTTGAGTGGGATTGGAACAGAAATAAACAGATTGCAACATTTAAACTGTGCATTATAATGTTCAGTCAGGTGTGTAGGCTGGTATTTGTATGCTGATGATGCTCAGCTCATTTATTTAGTTCGTTAGTCTGGAATTGTGAAGGTAGAAAGAGAGAAATGACATAAGACTTGGACGAGAAGTGTCTTTCATCAGGCTAGAATAGATAAATTCTTAATCAGGCTCAGATTTATGTAAATATGGGAACATTTTCTGTCATCGTCTTGGTTTTTATCTGTTATCGTTTGAAGAAACGGATGCTGGGTTTCTCTGTGCCAACACAACATCTCTTTTTCTCTCCATCTCCGTCTGTCTGCAATGTACACACACACACACACACACACACACACACACACACACACACACACACACACACACACATCTGCCCTTCTCAATGTGTTTAACACTTTCCTGCTTAAAAATCTAGTTTAGAACTAAAGAGGTATTTTGGAACACGTTAGATGGTTTCTAAGATTGTCATTACTGATCTAACATGGACTAAGCCGTTAATTGCCTAGTTCAGTGGTTCCCAATCCTGGTCCTGAGGAACCCCCAACACTGCACGTTTTTGGTGTCTCTCGTATCTTACACACACATTTGAGGTATTGGAGTCATCACTAATAAGCTGATGAGTTGAATCAGGTGTGTTTGAATAGGGAGACATCTAAAATGTGCAGTGTTGGGGGTTCTCCAGGACCAGGATTGGGAACCACTGGCCTAGTTTAAGCTGGTCATTAGCATGCCAACACGATAATTAGTTGGTCTAAGATGGTCATTAGATGGTCTTTCATGATTTAAGTGGGTCGTTAGCTGGTTTTAGATGGTCTAACATACTCTAAAATGTTCATTAGCTGGTTGAAGCCAGTCTTTTGCTGGTCAACATAATCATTAGCCTGGTCTAACACGGTCTAAGCTGATAATTCACTGGTCTAACAGTCTAAAATTGTCATTAGATGGTCTAACATGGTCTAAGATGCTAAAATGGTTGCTGGTCTAAGATGGCCATTCCTGACCTAAGCTGTTTATTAGCTAGTTTAAGCTGGTCCTTTATTGATCATCAGCAGGCCAACATAATCATTAGCTGGTCTAACATGGTCTAAGTTGATCATTTGCTGGTCTAACGTTCTAAAATGGTGATAGGATGGTGTAACATGGTCTAAGATGTGATACTCATTTGCTGGTCTAAGATGGCCATTCACTGATCTAAGCTGTCTATTAGCTGCTTTAAGCTAGTCATTTACTTCAGCAACAACCAGTAGCTAATCTAACATGGTATAAGCAGATCATCTGATTTAAGCTGGTTATTAGTTGGTCAGCTCAATCATAATTATTAGCTAGTCTAATATGGTCTTTATATGGTCTTAAGTGGATGGTCTAACGGGTTGAGTAAGTGCAGTTTGGTGATGGTAGACACCTAAAGAAGGAGTAGTTAAGACTAGAAGATAGATTGCATGAGTGTTTAAAATTACATGTTCAATTCATTAAACCCACCCACCTTTCAAAGCAGAGCAAAACTCCCTTAAGGCTACTCAGGTTTGGCAATCAATCACTCTGACAGACATTCTGTCAAGCGGGTGGCATGTTGTTGGTTTCTTTGCTCTTTCTGTCTGCATGTGTACTGTATATGCAGGTGCTCATGTGTTAGTCAGGAAATAGGTTGAGTCACTCCAGTCCTGTTATTGTAGTGTTTGTGTAGGTAAAACATGTGGGCTATGAACAGTATCTAGTGCTGGGACTTATTAGCAGATACTGTATGTAGGGCGTGTATTTAGACACTTTTTTGGACAACCACAAGAGGGCAGCAGTCCCACACTGCGCCCCCCCACCACATCCTGCAGATGCAGGATGTAATATTTGGCAATGTAATCAAGTTTGAATGAATACTGAATAAGGAGGTTAAAACAGAGTGGCTGTAAATGAAAATCAGTTGAGAACTAAAAAAATTGTGAATAAAGTCTAAATAATTATTCATTCTGGAATTATCCATTTATGGCCACATATATATGTCTGATATTCCAAAGATCTTTGGAAAATCATTGTCTGTTTAGAACAGCAAGTCAGACAACGTCTCTCTAACTTTTTTAGCATATTACTTTTTGTATATTTAGTGTACAAGCTGACAAGCCCTGATTTTATTACACGCCTGCAATAACTGGAAAGAAAAAGCATTTTATTGATCGCTTGGTTAGCCATGTGATGGAGTACAATAACAACGACTTAACCGAAGTAAGTCAATGACGTTTTAAAGCTCTTTGTGATTCTTTTAGAACTTGTTTAATGGCACAGAACTCTGAAAACTCTGGCATTGCACGACACAATCTTTTTCTCCAGTTGCTGGGGAACCTGCTAGCGAGAGTCACGATCAATAGGCCGTGCCTCTCTTTTCTCTTCAGTATGTAGTACAGCATGCATGGGCTCTGTGGATGACTAACAGATGCCCCCTACTCCTCCAGAGAGAGATAGAAACAGAGCGATATAAAAGACACAGATAAGAGGGATACTCATTAAAAGCCACTGGGATTATATATAGAGGGCTGCTGGAGATCCGTCTGAGATGACGAAAAAGGGGAATATTAGAAGAGAAAGTTGGGGAAAAGCCAATGGGAAGTGAGACGGGCAGATTGGTGGTGAGATAGTGGAGATGGGCAGTGAGATGGGGAATATAGATGGTGAGATGGCAATGAGCCATGAGGCGATAGACTGCGAGACGAGGGGAAGATGAAAAGTAACACGGGGGAGATAAACAGAGTGGTATTCCAGCAGCAAATGGGTGGCTTCCTGTGAGGTTTGTGGAGAGAAATGGGTCTATCCGGACACCAGACCAGACAGAAAACAGGAGAGAATGAATAGCCCATTCAGAATTTAATGCTAACTACAAGCTTAAAGCAATAATACATGAGGCAGAGTATTAAGTCATTTAAAAAAGTTAAGTAAAAAGTAGTTACATTTACGGTAATAATCCAAATAAACAATCATTCCTCCAAGTAATAAAGTTAATTTGCATATTTGTAGTTTATGGCTGTCAAGCAAGTAGTAATATAGAATATAGACTTTTGTTTTATAATCAATAGTGTGATTATGCACTATAAAACGAGTTCTTCGAAAGGTGATTAATAACCAGGTATTCCCAAACTTTTTTGTCAGTGTGAAGTACGGCTTGAGAATATTTCAATAATTTAACATCATGCTTGCATGTTCATAACTCTTTTAGGATGTTTAATGGTCAAATGCAGATAAAGAAATAAAATATTCTGTCTTTTGCAGTGTTTTTTTTTTATTTTTAAAGTATTTTTTATAATTTTTATTCTAAATTTCAAAATCAGTTTCTTCATTAATTTAATTAATTATTAGCTTTTCATCATCTCACAAACCCCCTGCAGTTCCCTCATGAACCAATTAAACAATTAAAATGTAAATTAAATGTAATGTACATGTAAATTAGTATCCATGTTTCTGATTTATAAGTTCTTAAGCAATTTTTGATTTGTGGTCATGACACATGTCCAGGCACTAAAGTTGAAAACTATCAGGCTTACAGAAATATCTACAAAGATGCACTGTCCTTGTAAATCAAAACCAATTATGGTAAAGTAAAGTGAAGTGGGTCAGGAGCTTGTGACAGAACCACACCAATACTGCAGGATTAAAATGAGTTTCATAGGAAAGAGCATGCAGCTATTTCTGGAAGAAGATGCCTGCATGCGCATGTGTGCACGTGTGTATGTAAGAAACGAGTGGACAGATCTCAGTGGGGAAGCTCACAGCACAGCTAAAGAAAATCTGCAACTAAGACACTGTTTATGCTTCATACAGCACCAACACACACTCAAACAGGGAAAAAGAGGAAGACGCAGAGCTAAGAAAACAGGAAGAGACAGACAGAAAAACAGCCTCAAATCCCTGCACACGTTCCTCTGTGAGAGCACTGCTCTTAACAATTTAATATCGAAGCACTCAAATAAATTCACACATGTATTAAAATAACTCTGCTGTGCCTACTGTTCTCATAATAAGAGGGGTTATTAAAATCTAATAGAACGTGGTAAAGAGGTTTTGGAGGACTGATTTGAGCTGATCTTGTCCTCAGAACCGTTTATTTTCTGCCATGCACAGCAACTCACATTGCAAAATAATAATAAAGGGTATTCAGTAGTACCTTTGCAAAAGCCGGACCCCCCCCCCCATTTGTAATCATTACCAATTTTTGTGTCAATTTGATCTGTCAATCAATTATAAAAAAATTAACTAATAACAGAATTTATGGGTCAGGGGAAATTAAACTTTTGAAGTCTCAATTTGACAGTCCTAATCTAAATAAATAATTATCAATCATTTATAAACTTATTAGCAAATTAGCTTTTTATTTGCCCTGGCAAAAAAAAAAAAAATACAATTAAATTAACAATAATATTAAAAATTATAATTTACATTATTTAAAAATCTTGGGGAAGTCGTGGCCTAATGGTTAGAGGGTTTGACTCCTAACCCTAAGGTTGTGGGTTCAAGTCTCGGGCCAGCAATACCACGACTGAGGGGCCCTTGAGCAAGGTGTTTTCACGGTGTGTGTGTGTTCACTGCTGTGCGTGTCCACTTTGGATGGGTTAAACGCAGAGCACCAATTCTGAGTATGGGTCACCATACTTGGCTGTATGTCACGTCACTTTAAATACAGTACATTCAGAAAGTATTCAGACCCCCTTCACTTTTTTCAGTTTTATGTTGCAGCCTTTTTTTTCTCATTAATCTACACTCCATACCTCATAATGGCAAAATGAAAACAGAATTTTAGAAATGTCTGTAAATTTCTTAAAAAGAAAAAAAAACTTTATCACATTTACATAAGTATTCAGACCCTTTACTCAGTACTTAGTTGAATCACCTTTGGCAGCAATTACAGCCTCAAATCTTTTTGGGTATGACGCAACAAGATTTGCACACCTGGATTGGGGGATTTTCTGCCATTTTTCTTTCCAAATCCTCTCAAGCTCAGTCAGGTTTGATGGGTACTGTCTGTGGACTGCCATTTTCAGGTCTCTCCAGAGATGTTGGACAGGGTTCAAGTCGGGGCTTTGGCTGGGCCACTCTTGGACATTCACAGAGTTGTCCCTAAGCCACTCCTGTGTTGCCATGCTGGAAAGTGAACCGTTGCCCAAGTCTGAGGTTCTGTATGCTCTGGACTATGTTTTTATTAAGGCTATCTCAATATTTTGGTGCACTGAGCTTTTCTTCTACTCTGACGAGTCCCTCAGTCCCTGCCGCTAAAAACAGCCCCACAGCATGAGGCTGCTACCAGCACACTTTACTTTTGGGATGGTACTTTGCAGGTAATGAGCAGAGCTGATTTCCTTCAAACATGATACTTAGAATTTTTCATCAGACCAGAGAATCTTGTTTCTCAGAGCCTGAGGGTCCTTCAGAAGTGTTTTTATGTTTCTTCACTGAGGAGAGGATTGAGTTTGGCCAACTGCCATAAAGCCCAGATTGGTGGAGTGTTGCAGTGAGGTTTGTCCTTCTGTAGGTTTCTCCCATCTGCATATATGATCAAGGAGCTCAACTAGAATGACCATCAGGTTCTTGGTCACCAGTCAAGATAAGGCCCATCTTCATCAATAGCTAAGTTTGGCTGGGTGGCCAGCTCTTGGAAGAGTCCTGGTTGTGCCAAACTTCTTCCATTTGAGAATTATGGAAAGCACTGTGCTCTTGGGAACATTCAGTGCAGCAGAATTTTTTTTGTAGCCTTCCCCAGATCTGTGTCTCGATACAGTCCTGTCTCTGTGCTCTGCAGGCAGTTCCTTTGACCTCATGGCTTGGTTTTCGCTCTGAGATGCATTGTCACCTGTGAGGCCTTTTATAGAGAGGTGTGTGCCTTTCCAAATCATGTCCAATCAACTTAATTTACCACAGGTGGACTCCAATCAAGGTGCAGAAACAACTAAGGAATGATCAAGAGAAATGGGAGGCACCTGAGCTAAATTTCAAGTGTTGTTCCAAAGGGTCTGAATACTTATGTCAATGTTATATTTCAGTTTTTTCTTTTTAATAAATTTAGAGACATTTCTTAAATTCTGTTTTCACTTTGTCATTATGAGATACGGAGTCTAGATTAATAAGAAAAAAAATGAATTTAAGCAATTGTATTATCAGACCGCAACATAACAAAATTGAAAAAAGCGAAGAGGGTTTGAATACTTTCTGAATGCACTGTAAATGTATATATATGTAAATATATATATATAACACACTATATATATATATATATATATATATATATATATATATATATATATATACATATATATATCCCAAGACCCAACCCAAGTATCAGCAGTTTGGAGTTCTATTATATTCTGGGGGTGATATATACAGTATGCTATATATTTCTTATAATTTTGAACCACTGTTGACCCACCGTTATTGATGCAGTGTGAACGGCTGAGCTCCCTACGGCTGGGGTCCCGCTGTTCTGCCATGCTGGCGGAGGGTGTGAGGAGGGCATGCAGGCCGCTATCCCGAGGCAAGGTGAAGCTGCGGGGTTTCCCGGCTGCATTAACGGGGTCTCGGAGCCTCTCCCCTTCAAGCATTGGGAAGGGGCCGTAATGCTCCTGCATCAGTGTGCGTTGGGCAGGCAGAGTGGATTGGCGGCGATATTCAGGAGAAAGACCCGCCCCTGGCTCACAGAACACAGCGTCCTCTAGGGGCAGGGTCTGCAGGTAGTGAAGGCCTGAGCTGGTCAGAGGGGTTTCAATCAGGTCCTGCCATGAGCGCCGCTGGCTGGCGGACTTCCGAGCTGGGGAACCTCCTCCACTGCTGCTGCCCCCTTGTGGTTCAGAGCGGTACTCCTCGTGAGAGGAGCGAGACTGTGAAGTTTCTGTGGATGAGAGGCGGCCGTGCTTGGGTTCTAGGTAAGGACTGGCACAACTCACCTGGTTCTGTGTAACAGAAAAACATGAACATTAGGTTAAACCCAAGTATCTGTTAGATTGTAGGAAGCTTTTACACAACATTGCTCTTATTCTCAGGGGTGCCAGCCACGTTTTTTCTCTTATTTGGGGTACCAAAGTAAAAAAAAAAAAAAAATACCCAAAGCAAAGGAAACACTAAGTACGACTGATTTTGATGCTCATCTTGTAACTACATTTTCAAAGCTATAAATCATTCATGCCCCTTAAAATTCATTAGGGTTAAAAATCATGAATGGACACAATGCTTTTGCTCTCCTGCACGTATCACCTTCAGGCAAAAGGCAAGAATAAAGTGTGCTAATGAAGAAACTCAGAGAGTAGACCAGGCCCCTGAATACCCGCTCTCGTCTAAGACAGGCAGATGAATAATGAACAGAGAGAGCTCTTGTTTCGGTGAAAACTGCCGAATATAGAAAAATGAAGGGATGGGGACAGAGGAGTGGAGGGAGAACCTGAAGCTGTGTTACTGTGAAATTAGACTCTGAATATGGGCCAACCACTCTTCCAACTTTCAACCAATTGGCAAAGTTCCAAAAAACAAGTTTAATTATAGTTGTGACAGAACAACAGAATGATAGATAGAACGACAGAATGATAGAATGATAGATAGATACAGTAGATACTGAATATAGATAGATAGATAGATAGATAGATAGATAGATAGATAGATAGATAGATAGATAGATAGATAGATAGATAGATAGATAGATAGATAGATAGATAGATAGATAGATGCTTTGTAATGTCATGAAAAACAAACAACTATGGCGGTCTAATAGTTAACAATGTAAATCTTGCCTAATTTGTTTATCTATGGGAACAATGTGTGTGTATGTGTGAAGGAGAAATGGAGAGGCCTTGTAGAAGAAAAAAGAAAACCTGAAGGAAAGAAAAGCATTTAATTCATGTGTCTTTGTTCACTCTTAAAAAAAAGCTTTGCTGCTGTATGTGGCCTCTGGCTGACCTGCCCTGCAGTCCTGCACTGAAAATACACAAATCACAGTGACTCTTAACCACTACACACACACAAATTAAACCACACACATTCAGGAACGCATACACATATAATTGCATATAAATAGAAATCTTAAAAATAGGCTTTGTTTTCTTCACAAAACAAATGAAGAATATATTTTTTTGAGTTTGTGTGAAATATTACTCAATGATTAATATGACAGGTTTCATAAGACTTGCCAAAAAGTAAATAAATATCCAATACTGTCTATCAAGACCACAGGGTAAATGTAATAGTGACTCACAAAGACTGAGAGATACGTAGAGAGACAGAAAGATAAGACTCCATCTCATCACATCTCTACAGTGGGCTCAGAGATGAGGTGGTCTGACTCATTCACACACACACACACACACACACACACACACACACACACACACACACACACACACACACAGTCACTCAGTGACGTGGTAAGGCCAGGTCTGGGGGACGGCACTACAAAACAGCTCTTTTACCAATGCCAAATGTCAAACATTATGAAGCCGTGCTATTGTGTGGGATTACACAATGAGAGGGAGCCGTGTGTGTCTGTGTGTGTGCTGGATGCTGACTCACTGAGGGTGGCCGTGGGTATGTGTCATAAGGAGGCGGTGGGCTGTCTTGCTTGGGCGTCGAGGGCGTCTCGTTGTCTTCGTGTTCACTTTCACTCCAGTAGTCTGCTGGAAGAGAGAAAGAGGAACATGCAGGGAGTCATTAGCTTGTTGCAAAACATTTCCATAAAGTAAACAATAATTAAATTAAAGCCTTGGAGATCATGTGGGGCACAAAGGCACATGCAGGTTTTTCAATGAGAACCTGTAGTAAAATGCTCTACTGCACAGTCCCTAGACCTTCACTATAGTCTTCCCTGATTTGTCAAATGCAGGTAGGAAAATCCAAGACAAAAGTTAATTTTATAGGACTAGTTCACCCAAAAATTTTCTGTCATTATTTACTCACCCTCATGCCTTTCCAAACCCGTGAGACCTTCGTTTATCTTCGAGACACAAATTAAGATATTTTTGATGAAATCCGAGAGCTCTCAGACCCTCCATAGACAGCAACACCACTGTAATGTTCCCAGGCCCAGAAATGCAGCAAGGACATCGGTAAAATAGTCCATGTGACATCAGGGGTATTTAATGACAGAATTTTCACTTTTGGGTGAACTGTCACCTTAAGTTTTTAAATGAATCAGGTACTGACAAATCATCAATAAATCCATAAATCCAAAATATTACCTGCCAGTTTTGAATGACCAATGGAGAAAGATGCTTTTAAGAACTTGATGGTGTAATTACAGCATCTACCAGCAGGGGGTAACCAGCTAACCATGAGGCATGAGGCAGTTTGACCGACATGTCAAACAACGAATCACAGTTTGTTTCGTTCAGCGTCATGTTTCGGGGCGTGGAAATGTCACCACAATAACAGACCGGTGTGCAAAACTTTCATACGTATTTTTAAGATTCTATGCCACGAACTTAAAATATTTCACATACTTTTGAAATTCTAAGTTTAGTTAGTTGATACTGATAAGCACTCGTCGTCACAGTTGTAAACAAGACGGCTTTCTTGTTTCGTGAGGGGGTTTGGTGATATGGCATCTTTGTTTCCAGGCGGAACGTTAAAGACCGCAACACACATGCCTCCCGGAATTCCTGTAAGATTCAACCAATCCGATGACGACTTTGAAAATCCTGAAGTGTTTCCACTTTTGTGTGCCATATGCATCAGACATTTAGTCAACGATCCATGGGTATGACGTCTGAGGCTAAGACTAGCCAAACCGTGACCTCTGTTGTGGACTTGTGGATCACATAACATCAGTTTAGACTTTACTGTAAATGTCTATGTTAATGTATATGTCATCGGTGAATGTTTCAAGTTTTTAATATTTTGTAACTTTTTATCAAAATTTCAATATATAATGTACAATATATATAACCTTTCAGTGAGACTGGCAAATGTATGCCAGACTTCTCCATTCCCTTCATTTAAACCCTGCTCTTCCACAGTTGACTGCAAGCTGACCTTCATTTTTGAGTGCAACACCCTCATCTCTAAAAAACTAATCAACAACCAATGGATAGAACCAAGTTCGATAATCTGTTACACTTGTATGTACTTTACAATTCAGTGCTTCTTTAACCCACAACAATATTCAGAGATGGAGTTTGAGATGCTCCACACATGATAAAAATGATAAATGATAACTGTTTGTGTGGAGCATCATTTACTGTGAACAGAGGCGCTCTGAGATGCACGTTCGTAACCTACACGCATGTAAATAATTAAAGAGCATATATTTAACCAGCATTGCATGTATTTATTTAATTGAATCATAGCATTTGTGAAATTCACAATAGCATTATGCTTTATTATGCTTTTTAAAAAAAAATTATATATTAGCTAGAGCTGGGCGATTTTTCAGAATTTATTGATTAATTAGAATTTAATGTTTTGCTATGATTTTATTTTTTTAGAAATTGAGGAATCGTGATTTTGAATAGAAATATTATCAAACGTTAGAATTAGACACTTTGACAATATGCCAATGATAACAGTAAAGAGAAAAGAATAAACTCACCGCATATCTGTGCATGTGATTAACCACTCACGTGCACTCATATCACTAGGCGCCATTCACACAGAATGCGCTTTTGTGTTGACAAAGATGAGACACGGGCCGTGGAATGGGAAAAATATGCAAGTAAATGGGAGTGAACTTCTTTTTACTTGAGCACCGCATATTTAGAATGACGTTTAATGTATGATACGCTGCATGAGATGCAAGTGCAACAGTCAAGAATCGGTCAAACGTTCTGAAAAAAATCAAGATTTAAATTTTTCAATTTTTCACCCAGCCCTACATGCAGCCTTGAAAAATGGTCTAGTAATGCTTTTCATGGATTCCCGTCCTTCTGATATTTTGCCGGTTACATGACATGGGCAAAATGCAATCAAGGATTTTTTAAAATGGAGTACTCAAATTGAATCTTATAATGAAAGCGATTTACTTTACATTCAAGACACACATATTTCCTGAGAATCTAACTCATAACCATTCTAACTACAGGAATTCTCACCCTGTTCTTGACGGATTCGCTCTCTTTCTGCGTAGCCGGCCGCGGCCATGTTGAGACGACTCAACCATCTGTTCATATCGTCCACACCGTCTGCTGCGAAGTAGAAGCTCTTGATTTTGGGATGGCATGCTTTAAACGCACTGTGTAGGGAGCAAAGACACAATAAGAATTCCTCAAGCATCATCACGTCACTCAAAAGTTTGTAAAGTTACTCACTATTTTTTGCGACATTCACTGGCTCTGTCGATCTTAAACTCAGGGAGGCTGACAAACCCTTCGGCCTTCTCATCCTACAAGGTGAAAAAAAGAAAGAGAGAGGATTGTGTGGAGATTTCACCCCACTTACACTCATCTGTAATGTCATTACATCCTCGTTAGGAGTTACATCTCATTATTCATCTTTTTCTTGGTTCATTCCATTACTTTTTTTCCCCAGCATTAAACTGCAGCAGCACCGTTGACAGGAGCTCTGCATAAATGAACCAAAAGCATAAATTGTTGCAGCTCTCTGTAAGCCTGTCTGTGTTTACAAAACCCACACAGTAGAAGATCATCAATTATAGCAGAGCCGGACTATGTTGCAGGATTCTCAGTGGACCAAAATCAGGCTGAGAGGAACCCTCCCCGCCCATACTTCCTCCCGAAATCCCCAGAACGGCAGCCGTATCCTACACCCAGGCCGTGATAAAAAGCAAAAACACTGAGGGTAATTAATCAAAAGCGAAGGAGCAAGGGAACAAGTACGGGAGAGAAGGGGAGTGTTTGTTGGGAGAAGTTCCTTATCTTCATTACAGCAACAGCATGTGTAGAAGACTGTTTTGTTGCGGTAGATGAGCATTAATCTTGTTCCACACAAGAGGGTAAAGTCGGCACCAATTAAAGTCTCATCTCTAGATCGATACAGTTTCTGCTGCGCTGGTGGATACAAGAAACAACAAAGACGAGACTATTGGCCAAACACGCACACACACTCACCTCTTCGTTCATGTACCAGTACAAGCAGGCGTCCTTCAAAACAAACCAATACTTCTTCCATTTCTGCGAGAAATAGCTCTTTGCGTCCTTCTTTTTCCACAGCCAGCCCTCACAGTCTCCACGACCCAGG
The DNA here is from genome assembly GCF_018340385.1 of Cyprinus carpio. Taxonomy (NCBI): domain Eukaryota; kingdom Metazoa; phylum Chordata; class Actinopteri; order Cypriniformes; family Cyprinidae; genus Cyprinus; species Cyprinus carpio. The sequence continues at coordinate 15,822,672 of NC_056620.1, forward strand.
TCCTTACAGGAGATTCTTCTCTTACTGATGGAGGACAGTGGAGCTGCTGGATGCCATATAAGAGAACAGTGTGTGTTAATAACTGTTATAAAATGAATAGTTCAGAATCCTGATTGAGGAGAGCTGTTGTATAATAGCATCATCAGTTCATTTCTGTATTAAAGGGATCATTTACTCATTGCCAACTCATTCTTCAACTCATGCTGTTTCAAACCAGTATAAGTTTCATTCTTTTGTAGACCACATTGTAACTTTTCCTTATAATGAAAGTGAATAATGACTAGTAAACATCCTAAAATGGACAATCAGTTTGGCTTGTGCACTATACTTCTGATAACTTTGTGTGAAAAATAGGCCAAAATTATGACAATTGTGAAAAATTTTACCAAATCTCATTCAGCATTTTGAATAAGCACATTTTTAAACTTGGCATGTCATGACTCATTATGAGACTCATGAGAAGAAATGTTGGCTATCAATTACGTCAAAACTAGCATTACATCTATATGCAACATATTTGTGAACGTGAATGAGATTTTTGATTTATAATGAATACAACTGATAAGTGAATAATGACTTGAATTTTAGTCTTTTACTCACACAAAAAGCCTCAAAAGACTTGGAATTTAGTCTGGTTCAGAAGGCTTACAATATATGACAATATAACATAGCTGTACAAACCACTTTCAAGCTGTTTATTTTTTTTTCAGTCAAAATTCCCTTAGAATGGAAAAGAAAAGAAAAACGGGTAGCGTGAACATCTCATTTTGTGTTTGACAATAGAAAGAAAGTCATATAATAAGGACAATAAATAACAATTTTCATTATTGGGTGAACTGTTCTTAAATATGCCCTATTACTATATAGCTTATCAGATATAAACAACCTCCAATACATGCCATGGCTAAGAACATCTCCTACTCATAGCAAAATGATAGTAATGCACAGCCACTTATGGCTTATTGTTTTATTATAACAAATTTCAATATTTGTGAGCGAATAGGCAGAAGACCTCAGACTGATTAAAATAGAAAACATTCCTGAAGTTTGTAACTTGATTATGTGCTATTTTAGTTGTACTTTGGTTTAAAAGCTCAGTCTCATTCAATCATAGTGAGATTGTCAATCTCAATCATCAGTTCTTTCGGGCAGTAATGTACCATTTTTTTTGAGGATATGTACCATCATAATAGTGTTGCAACTTTAGAGGTCTTTCCACTGTTAAATCTAAATAATGTGCTAGGCAGCTGCCAAAATGTGTTAGAATACTTATACAAAAAGTATACAATAAAAGTATGCAATAAGTATTATGGGAATTAACTTTGTTTAGTCTTTTAGGTTTATGTTGGTGGCCTATTTTATTTTATTTTATTTGCATTATGCAGGCAAAATATGCAAGAACTGTACGCAATGAAGACAATGTTCCTAAACATGAGAATAAGAAAGATAAGTGATCACCTTTACTCTTTTTCTTGGTCTTGGATAGCAGAGAGGATCCCTGGAATGTCTGTCAAGAGAGGCACAACATAAATATATATAAAAATACACATATACACACACGAACACACATTTTTGCATATTTTTATTTATTTATCCATACATATTATACAAATACATCAGAATTACATTTATATTAAATTTATGAATAAATACAAATGGAGAAATGTTGGGAAATACAGCAGGAGGAAGTAAAACAAGCCAAAATTATCAGTCAACACATCCAATTCTCCTGAGTGGAATCACATGGAGGAAATGTGTGAACATAATGATCTCCGAGCATCAATCCATCGCAAAACAAATTAAAATCAGAGGCGACATCTGAGCAGATGAAGGCGTGAGAGCCCAAACAGTCAGAAAGAAGGAAGGCAGGAGAGAAAATAAATAAGATTTCAAACATCTTTGGCCCATGTGTTTATTGAGCAGTATTTCTTGGATGAGCACGCCCAGACCAAGAACATATTTATGATTGCCCTGTGGCAATTCTCTTCCATGAAGAAACTTCCTGCAAGCTTGAGCATTAAATTAGAGGTAAACTTTTGTTGCCATGCATCTATTAGCAACAGTATGGAGAACACACTGACTAGCATCACACTACTTGATTTATTGATATGTGCCTGAGGAGGGAAGAGGCCCCAAGGCCCAAGAGGAATAACTGAAATTGATTAATGAAACATGTTTAGAAACTCAGTCAACCGGTTCATAGTATGTCTTTATTTATTCAGGAGTTTCTGAAAATACTGTGTCCACTTCTTGAAGACATTTTCCTGTTTGTTTAAGTACACTTATCCAACTAAAATGGTAGTTGTCTCAGAGACCCAAGTTCAAGTCCAGGGTCCTTTCGTTCTCTTTTACTACACTTTCCCATAAAATAAAGCCCAAAAAATATAAAATGACAAAAAATATGGTTTTCCCAGTATTATACCTCAGGACACAATTCAATGTCAACGCAATTCCCTCCCAAAGCGCTGTGAGAATCTCCTCCCAGATGGTGCGAATCGTGATTGGTATGTGAATTGGAGCAAGTTGTGAGAGACACTTAAGACACAGCAAGACAAACTTCCCTAAGGACTCAACACCTAGATTTGAACAAAGCAAAATGAAATAGCAGTATATATAATGACAGCAAATATATCAAGAAACAAAATAGGTACTGTATACACTAAGTGAATGACATAGAGGGACGCGTGCCTGAAGGCAAACGCAACCTTTATTTTCAGTAATTAACAAACGGGGTAGGGGGGTCTCGCTGAGTTACCCTCAAATAGCATTCAAACTTGCTTGAAATGAATACTGGTAATCACTGAAAATGTGTAGGGGTTGAAGAGCAACTTCTACAGTGACTAGGGATCGTGTAACGGGCCTCATTCATGAAACATGAGCAGAACAATATTTGTCAATCATTCTTGTGTAGGAACGCTTTTAGGAATGACGTGCACAGAAATGATCTTTGCTTGGGTTTCATGAATAAGTCTAAATGTTGGGGCACTTCAAGCTCTTGAACAAATCCTACAAGATGTAAACATGAGATGTGCATCAGCAAACCAAGTCCAAAGATCTTTTAAATCTCATTTCTTATGCCTCAGGGGTCACAATATTCAGAGAGAGATAGAGCATTATGGGACAACTATGACCCATGTTACTCAAATAAACACAGTGGTTACATCTCAGCATGTGACATGAATATTGTTTTTGCTTCCTACAGTTTCTTCTGGTTGCCTTCTGCTATGGTGAAATGGTTCTGTTCATCCATTCTCTCAGTCTCTGATGTTGAGGGTCACTGTCAGAAACTAGTGAATTTGTTCCATCTACTATTGTTCACTAACACATTGCCCTAGATAGCATGCTAAGATCTGCCATCAGGCTACAACTGAATGCCACATGGCAACACAGGCTCTCAGTTCACATGACATATGGTACAAACCTTTTCAGCTGTGATATCAACAACTGACATATGCTGACATATGCTCCATGTGATGGCCTTAAAGCATAGCATTAACCTAAACTAAAGGTAAGCACTGCCTTCTCTGGAGGCTGTTTTAGCAGTTTTCAAATGATGTAATAATAGCAGTGGGTTGCTCAAATGAACAGGACTGAAGGCACTGGGCTTATGACAGTCAGACAAAACACTTGTGTGTGTGTGTCCGGTGGACGGAGTGAGTGAGCGTTCTCCTTGAGTGTGAGGTTAGTGTACTGGCATTCTTCAGACAAACTGCAGCTCTCTTATCGGACTGCAACGCAGGCAATAAAACACCACTGTAAACAATAGAGCTTAATTCAGTTACACTGCACATACCAACAGCTGCAGGCTTATTAAATCAAAGCCATAAACAATGGTCTCTCCTGTCTGTTGTTCTTGCATCATCTCATCACATCTTCTCATCTGGCATTTTACTCATGTTTTATCTTAATTGACCTTCTCTTTTAATAGTATTCTAACATTGCTATCTCGTCTCCTCTTCTCTCTTCTCACATGTTTTCTTGAATCTTCTCTGATCTTCTCTTCATATCTTGCATCTCTTGTTGGCTCATATTGTTTTATCTTTTCTCCTCAAACCTTAGGTTCTCTAATTTAGTCTCTTCACTTCTCATCTTGCCTCTTTTCTTCTGATTGTCTCATCTTTTCCATCTTCTCTCATTTCATTTTGTTTAATCTCATCTAATCCCTTCACAGATCCCCTACTCTTCAATCCTCATCTCCACATCCCCTCACATTCTTATCTCATTTCACTCATCTTCTTGTCTCATCTCACCTCTTCTCACATTCTTATTTCATTTTGTCTCTTCACTTCTTATCTCACTTCTCCTCTGATTTTCTCTCACTTTTATGTCTGTTTTTGTCTCATTGTGCACTCTCTTCTCCTTTTGCATCATCTGGCATCTTCTCTTCACATTTGATTTTATATCGTCTCTTTTCATGTCATCCCTTCTCTTTATGCATCTTCCATTCTCATTTTGTCTCGTTGGGTCTTGAATCATCTTTTCTTGTCTCACAACTCTTCTCGCATCTTACATTCTCTTCTCATTTCATTTTGTCTCTTCACTTCTCATCTTGCCTTTTCTCCTCTCATTTTGCATCATCTTGTCTCTTCTTCTGTCTCCTCTTTTTCCATATTCTTCTCTCTCAACGTTTAATCTTGTGTTGTCTCTTTTCTTCTTTATCTTCTCTTTTTGCATCCTACCTTCTCTTCTTGTATCATTTTATCTTGTTGTGTCTCTTCTGGTCTCGTCTTGTCTCATCTTGTCTCTTCTCTTCCCTTTAATCATGTACAACTCAGAGGTATATGCAGATTATAAATTTGTGGAGTTGCTAGCAAATTTCATGAGCTAGAGCAAGAACAATAGCAAGAGTGCTGAGACTAGCATATTGGTTCTGGTCCAAACTTATGGTGATGGACTGGTCAGCAGAGTTTTCCCACCGCTGCATACCCTTTACCCCAGATCAGGTCAGAGGACACATGGACACACTACCCTGCTGAGGGTGTCTATAAACAGAAGCCGCAGGTAAGATACACTGTGAAAGTCACTCTAACGCAACACTGTATCACCCCAGCTGGGATCTCAGAGTGGCCCCTTTCACACTTCTTCACAAGGACCTATAATTAGCCTCATTTTGAAAAAATATATAGAACTAAACACACATAATCACTTCTCATGGTCTGGCGGACATATCAAACACAGCATATTGACATGAAGACAGCACATGGCCGAGTCTTGGCCAATCACAGTTCTGTTTCAGATGGAGCTTGGCCAATCACGTCACTCCGTGCCCTGTGACAGATGACAACACGACTTAGCCCCGCCCACCCCCACAGAGCCACCATCTGCCTACTCGGCATCCATATGTACACTGTGACACACCACTGCGAGTCACTTTTCCCAGGATTATTAGTTTTCCCTTGGTGTTTGTGTGGTAATGGCTGTGTCGGTGTGTGTGCGCTCAAGAACATCGGCTGCCACATTCCCTCTTAAAAATGACAGCTAGATCTCACCTCCACTCCTAATAACTTCACACACAATGGGCGGCTAGTCTCACTGAGAAAACCCACTCACCCACACACACACACACACACACACACACACACATACACAGTATACACAGGGCTGAGCACAAACTCCCACACACCTCCACTCTGACTAAAGGTAGAGGACTAACACACTCATTATATGCACACACACAATCACACACACACACACAAACACTCACCTAGCATGTGGGCGTAAGTATACATTCTGCTTCTGCACACCATGACCTGGTGCTTTCAGTGAAAACTCTTTATGTAAGACTCTACCTGCAATGATCACAGAGACCTTGATCGAGCCAAGAACCGATGAAAGCAGCCAGGCCTTGAAGAATGACTCTTTGTTACTTTGTTTGAGCAACAGAAAATAAAAGGAACACAGACACTGTGCGATATTCCTTACAATTTCTGAGTTTAGCCTGATCCAGACTGTCACACTCAAAAAGAGACATTCTTAGACAAAGAGAAAGAACCTGATTGAGATATGTCAGATAAAAGGCACACATACTACCACTCATCTCAATAGCAAAGAACCTTTTGTAAATGCACAAAGCAAAAAAAAAGTTTCTTAATCAGTATTTCTGTCTTGTTTCGCAGGTAACATCCTCAAAGTACAGTAAAATACAGTAAATATTTTTACAATTCAAAATAACTTTTCTATTTGAATATATTTTAAAAATGTTATTTATTCTTGTGATGGCAAAGCTGAATTTTCAGAAGTCATTACTCCAGTCTACAGTGTCACATGATCCTTCAGAAATCATTATAATATGCTGATTTGGTGCTAAACAAACATTTCTTATTGTTATCAATGTTGAAAACAGTTGTGCTGATTAATATTTTTGTGGAAACGGTGCTAGGTTTTTTCAGTATTCTTTGATGTATAGAAAGTGGAACAACATTTATTTGTAACAGAAATCTTTTGTAACATTATAAATGTCTTTACTGTCAATTTTCATCAGTTTATTGTCTCCTTGCTGAATAAAAGCAGAAGACATACTACTCACATGGTAAAGAGAGGTGGAGTCTGGGTTAGGCGTGTTCATGGATTCCTGACGGAGCACCTCCATTTGGAGGGTCGGGAGGAGGGCATAGTGGGTGGGGCTCCCGCTCTTTTCGCTCTTCTTCTTGCCACGTTTTCCTGTGTCTCTCTTCATGCTGCGCCCTGCCAGATCAGCGGCCTTTTCATCACTTACATACCGCAACAGAGTGTTTTCTGAGAGGGAGAAAGAGCGATATCTTTAATAACAGTAGCTGACAGTCCCAACTCAAGTCTTCAAAACTTCTGTGTTTAATGGAAAAAAGAAAGTCATGGGGTGAAAAACATGAGGGTGAGTGAATGATAACATGATTTTCATTTTTAGTTGAACCGTTCCTTTAAATGCATTTTTTCCAACAATGTTACCATTTTTATGGTTAATCAGGAAATTATAGATTTTGTTTGGCATGTTCAGTAAATCAAAATTACATTTGTACATCCAGTCCTTCTCAAACAGTACACCCATTTTCCAGGCTGTACTGTGTCAAATCACTGAATAAGCTCGCATCAGTATTCCATCAATCAAGCATCCCAAACCCCTCTCGAAATACTCTAAACCTCAGTTGGCCAATCACAATGATTCATTTCCTCAATAGAGGTCTATCATTAGCACTACTTAAGCCTGTGCACTCTTCCCAAATCAGTCGAATCCAATCAAACTCTATAGGCTCATTCTTGCCTAATGAGCATAACAAGCCGATTGGTCACAGCCCTAATAGTGAGCCAAACCAACGGGCTCCCAGCAGTCCCGATTTTTGCTCGTCCTTTGATTTAGGAGCCACCGCAGCCATTGTTGGGTTTCCCTTCTCTCACACCCATGACCACTGTTGCCCGGCAGCAGCCAATGGGACGTGAAACACTCAGGAGAGCTCCTGTCAGAGTTTCCATGGCAACAGCATGCTTCCAGAAGAAGTTCCCTCTTCTTTACGGCTCAGATTACCTCATGCTGATGGAAAAGTTGAAGAGGTGGCAGATTTTAAATTGCATACCGTACGTTCATCTAGACAGGGTACACAGCCTTGCAGAGTCATTATAAATCACTATTTAATTAATTTGTACCCTCTTGAGTTGTAAAAATTGAATGAACTGGAGTATAAAACTCATTAAATTGGACAAGAAGTGGATGGATCTAAAATATCAGACTGGATGATCCACCAGTAACAATGTACCTTTACCTAGGGCTGCACAATTAGTTCACCCAAAAATGAAAATTCTGTCATTAATTATACTCACACTCATGTCATTCCAAGACCTTTTTTCATCTTCGGAACACAAATTAAGTTATTTTGGATGAAATCTGAGAGCTTTCTGACCCTGAATGGACAGCAAATGTAACTACCACGTTCAAGGCCTAGAAATGTAGTAAGAACAAAGTTAAAATAGTCCAAGTGACATAAGTGCTTCAACTGTAATTTTATGAAGATCTGTTATGAGTTTTATCCAATTATTTAAATTTGGGAATGCAGCATGCACCAAACATGTTTCTAAACTTGTAATGGGAAATAATAAACCAGCTGTTTTCAAGAAAAGAGAAGCTTTAAGTGCTCTCTGATGGCTGAACATTTAAAAAAAATTCAGCCCACCATAAATAATATTGTAATGTTACAGTGCTACTGTAGAATAAAATTATTATTATTATAACTATTAAATACTTGGTATTTATTTCATTATTGTCATATTTTTGTATTAATATTTATTCAATAATAATAATAATAATAATATTTTTTATAATATTTTATAATAATATTTTATAATAACAATAATAATAATATTTGTGAAACGGTGCAGCAAATGTAACATTCCTTTTTTTTGTTTCATATTTTTATTCAGTTATAATAATAATAATTATTATTATTATAATTAGTACTAGTAATAGTAGTAGTAGTAGTAGTAGTAGTAGTATATAGCCATAATCGCAACATTTTTTGGCCAAACTGTGCAGCTCTACACACAAGCCTGATGTTTTTTTATTTAATTATTTATTTATTTTAAATCCACTTCTAAATCACAATTCCAAATTTTATCCCCTCAAAAACAGAATTAAATTTCAAATTCTGCAGCCATTCTCTTTTATCTTTGTTTTTTGAAAAGCAAGCCCCAAAACCGAATCTATGCATTTTCTTCATTTTGAATGCATTGCCAACAACACAGAGGATGACTTTGGTAGAACACCAATTCTGATAGTAAAAAAAACCTGTCACTGTTACCCAGAAATGACAAATTACAGAGATTTCCGAGCTGTGGGTGACCTTAATATATCTTTATCCTTTCTGACCCTCCCTCCACTCTCACATTGTATCACAATCTTCTTCCTACATCACTCTCGCAATCTCCTTCGAGTGTCTCTTTCTTCTTTTACCATTTTTCTTACTCTCAGCTAAACATCATCTGGCAGCCTCACCACCAGCTTTTTCTCTCTGGAGTTTTAAGGAAGAGAGGGAACCGGAGAAGTGAGGAAATAAGAGAGCTATCAAGGCGCTAATCTCCACACAATGCAGATAGACAGAGCTGCTTAACGGGATCAAATAGCAGCCAGGAGACACAGCCAGGTGATCATCCACCCCCTCGCACAAAAACACACATATAAAGACACACAAATGCCACAAAGAAGACAGAAGAGAAGGGTTTGGGCAACAGCAAGTCCTGGAAGAGACCACCGAAAGAAAACAAACACGTTAGCGTGGGAAAGCAGTAAGACACGACATGAGTGAGTCAAAACAAAAGATGCTGCCCCCGCAGCCTCAATGAAGATGGTGATGAGGAAATGACGAAGACTGACTAACCAGCCAATCTTTACCCTGAACTTATAATAAAGAACACAGTAAGTAAAATGATAGATGAAAGAGCTTCATTGATATTATCTGTCTACGTTCTTGCAGTCCAACTATTTCTGTAGGGAGTTCTGGACTGTTTTTCTAAAGCAGGAGCCAATTGAGACGGTCTTGGGCCTAGCGCACACTGGCTCTGTGTTGGTGCTCAGAGACTGCCACTGTTATCCTGGCACTGCATGCAGCGTGGCCACAGGAAGTAATCAGCAATGCCCAGCGCAGTTCAGAGCCACGGCGCAGCGAGGAGAATTAGATCCATGGAAAAGAGCTCAGCTAAACATCAATCCTGAATAAGGGCCATGAGAATGTAATAACACGGCAACAGTGAGAAACAATGAAGGGAAATCCAGGCAGAATGAGACCAAAACTGAGAAAGAAGATCAACAGATGGAAAACGGAGAGGCATTTGAAAGTAAAGGATACTTTAAAGAATACTCTACATTAACTTAATGTTTGTAAAATTGCTGCATAAAAGCAATATCACAATGTTGTAGTATAACAGCATTTTTGCTCATCTGATACTGATTTAATACCACAACCCACTTTTCATGATTCAGTATAATTCTGGCGGTTAAAATCAAGAAAGAGATGCTGGCATAAAAATTCAAGGAGTGTCAACAGTTCCCTGCAGTAGGACATGCTATCTAAAACTATTTAAATCAAATATTTTCCAATTCATCAATATTTATTATACATGCTGTTTTATGGCCTCATATTAATTAAGAGATTAAATGGAATATTTGTACTGTTAAAAATTGATTTATCACACTGCAGGACCATTTAAAACAAAGCAATAAAAAGTTAATGACAAAAAGTGTTTGGAAGTCAGCATGACCACAAACTAATAATATATCACATATATAGTGATTTATATGTGATCATTTTCAGATCATTTCAGACCACAGAACCAATGTGAAATTCTAATGGATAAGAAGAGTAAAGTCTATGAAAAGGCTATCTATAAAATGTAATTTCATTCTGCTTATAAATTAGAAAATTTTAATTTTAAATTAATTTTTAATTAAAATAGTTTTTAATAACATGTTATTAACTAATAATGTTATTAAACCCAAAAATCCTAATGTTGTATTAAAAATTGTGCCAAATACCTAGAAACAAAGAAAAACAGAACACTTAAGAGTAAAAAGGAGAAAAAATAAAATAAAAACAAGAGAATAACCATGTGTATTTACAGTACTGTGACTGACACAAACTCACCTCTCCGACCTTCTCTCTTCATTCTAGCTGGGTCCTCGTAGTCAGGAACCCAGTTATACTCTACAGGCATAGAGATGGGCCTCAGACGACCTGAAAGCATATGCATGTGCATATACACACATCACTTTCTCTGTGTGTGTGTGTGGAAAGACAGGGAATAGAAAGATGGAAGTAAAATGACAGCTCACAATCCATTTTCTCCACAGACGTCAAGGTAAGTCTGTGTGAGTGTGTGTTTGTGTAAGACAAACTGTCACAGTTCATGTGTCCTCTCGTTTTCTAGGGAAGCAGCGGGCATGGAGTGTGTCAGCAGTTCTGTGCCACTGCAGAGGCTCATGCTGGCATTTAACGACTAGAGCTGTGTTCTCTGGTTTTGGATATAATGCTACACACACACACACACACAAACACACATTTACAACAAGTGCAGCCCAGCTCCCTGGAGTTTAATTACAGAAAATCTGAAACCAACATCCCTATACAGGCAACTTGTTATAGACACGCTTGCTTTATAAACCATCAAGAAACATACAATCACACAGAATTGCAAAATATTTAGGATAGTTTACAGAAATAATTTAGTTAAGCAGAAGCTTCCAAAACCAGTTCTTTAGCTGGATCTAAAATTTATTTCATAATTGGAGTAAATTGTGTTTTAGGTCATTATGTGCTGTTTTATAATCAGTAGATGTTCATAGAAGTTTGGTCTGTGCCTTGAATTAGTTGCTGGGTCAATATTCAGTTTCTCGTGCATCTGCTGTAAAAGCTAGCAAAAAATAACTAATCATTTTATGGTGTGCAGAAAGGAAGAACCAAATTTCCCATGCTAAAAGAGTGAATAACCCTGATGTACCATCTAAGCTTGTACAGAAATGTGCTCTTGTCTGTGTGTGTTTGTGTACCGTAAGTGGGTGTGCTGTCTCGACGGGACGTTGTGGGTCCGTGGTTGGGGTCGTACTCATAGCAGTAAAGGACTGCTTCTTCTTCCATGAGAGGAAATCGCCGTCTGTACTCTTGATCCAGGAATGAGTTTGGTGATTCTGACCCTTTTGCGACAGGTACCCCGCCTTCACCCAGGAGACAGCCTTTTTCCTCTCTAAAAGCACAGCAATATGTTTTCTTACATCGAATGTACAGTAGCAAAAGTAGCAGCATGTTTCATTCTAAAGACGTTTGGACAAAATACAAGTTTTTGATGTAAGAAACCTTTTATAAGAATTCAAGTGAATTTCAAGCCAAAAACCAGCTGAAGTGTAAAAAATCCTTTCCTGGATGAGCTTACCTGGGTATGTACGGCTCGGAAGGAGGGGGCGGGATATACAGGTCTTGGAGGGCGGAGCTATCACGCTTGGAGGGTGTGCTGATGGTGCTCGTGGGCGTGGCTGAGCTGCTGGTGGGACTCCTGGGAACGACTGGCTGCTGGGCAGACAAGATCATTTGATTAAAGATCAAAGTTCACATCTACTATGAGCTGGTAAAACGTCTGAGAGCACAACTAAATGTAATAATGGAGCTCTGTTCCAGGACATGACCCAGACACTGATATCTGCAGACAGTCACAAGGGCGAGGGATAGAGATAAGATGTCCCTGAGCAGCGAAACGGCGGCACAGTCCCTCTACTGTCTGCAGTAAACAGTGCACTAGGATCTCTGGTTCACGATGCTTTGACATAATGAGTGGGAGTCTATGGAAACATTTGAGGCTTTTCCAGAGAACACAATGGCTTCAGAGACTATAGACGTGTGATTAGTGTCTCCAGTGAGCTGAATGCCTGGGAACAAGGGTTGTGACACAGACTGCACAGACATGACATGCACAAAGAGACACGTGCATATAAGCAATGAAATGAGCATGTGAGATGACAGCCACCAAGATGGAGATGTACACAGATCTGTTTGAGGAAAACAGCTAAAAGTTTAGTCTAAAGTCACAAGTCTAGAGCCAGACTTAAATCCTTCACCGAAAGCCGATTAAAGCTAATATGCTCTCTCTGGCGCACACTTTCGCACCACTTCTAAGGCAGGTAAGTGATGTTACTGCAAACGACTTAAGCACTGTAAGACCCACAAAGGCAACTTCGATATCCAACAGTCCTGTTATTTACACAAAATAAACTATTTTTACTCAGAAGTAGGACGTTTGAATGGAAAGCGACATGAAAGTAGGCAGGTGCGTTATGGGAAATGGAGTCAAAGGTGTCAGTTCCGAATCTAAAATGAGGCCAGGGAGTGGGTGGCAGATAAAGGGGGAAAGTGCAGCCCAAAATGATGAAGCTTTTGGGACGGGGCGATCTGAATCCTACCTGCAGGGCCAGGGGCTTCCATCTCATGTTCTTTAGTAGGGCTGGGGCAGAGGTGAGCGTGCTCTGGGGACGCTTTTTCAGGGTCAATGTCACACCGGCAGGATCCCCTCGCAGAGAGCTTACCAAGTTTTTCAACTGCCAGCCCACCTACAGCAACAAACACAGGGTCAACATACACAGACTCGACAAGAACACCACACAGAGACGTCACCTGACAAGGAACTGCTAGCAAATCCTAACATACGTCTCTCTATATCCGGTGAATATGGAGAGAATATCCTGTTACTATGTATCACACACACACACACACATTTCCTGACACAGTACATGTTGATTAAGTTTACTATATGAAATGAGTGTACACTAATGAGGCGTGATGTTTGCTAATCATTTAATTGATTCCATATTAAAGTCTGCGGTAGAACTTGACATTCCCAGTAAATGTCAATATTTGAGCCTTCAGTTCTTTATAAATTATGTATAATCATGAATTCTGAAGCATGAAAAATTAACCAAATGCCTATTATGGAGAAAAACTATGAATGACAATACTGACTTTATTTTAAAACTAAACATAAAAAAATGAAAGATAATAAAAGATAAACATGAAGTCTATACACTGACTACCTTTTTATTGTTGAAATATTAATGTTACACTGTTATAAAAATGCTTACTGAGCCAGCAAGCGAAGCTAATAGCTGGAGGCAACTCTTTAAATATAATTCTAAAATAATGTGACACACTATATGCAAACTCTACATTTTTAAACATGTTTACATTACTGATGAATTATTAAACTACATAAATTCATGACATTTCACAGTTTAGTAAAGTAATAAAGCTGTGCAGTGTACCACAAGTGATTTTACTATGGTTAAGATGTACTGTTAGATGATACAAGGCCACTTAACCATGGAAAAAAATAATTGTACATCATCACTGACTCGAGTGGCTTATTACAGTGACAACAGAAACATTATAAAATGGGTTAAAATAAAATAAAATGGTCTTCACACATTAAAAATAGAACTGCTATTATATTACAGGATATATAAATATAATTATATTTGGGGATCTGTGGCATCATAAAGTTTAAAACCCAGATGTTCAGTGTTTGATGTTCAATATTTAACTGAATTGTTTATGAATAATCACAATATACATTTCTGCTGTTAGTTCAGATAGTTTTTTATTTGATATGCAACATAAATATTAACTTTATAAAAAAACCTCATTAATCACTACAATGTCAGTCTATGAGAAGAAGTGAAATTAAGTAATACACACACATTCAAACATTTGTTTTCCTATCATAGTGGAAACTTTTGATTGATTATAGTTATACAGAGCTAATGATACTTTCTATCCCTTAGCCTTACCCTCACATTTTTAGACTGTCATTAAGACATAATTTATTATGTTTATTAAGCAGTTTACTGTTGGCTGGTTTGAGGTTTTACTATCCTTTAATATTCTTGTGGGGACATTTAGTACCCACAATGTAGGCAAAACGTTACCCACACACAGTTTACACTAACCATGTCCTTCACATACAGAAATAACCACAATACACACACACACACACTGAGATGGGCTGGACATTCGGACCTGATCCTATAGCATACAGAGTCTAATCACTGAGGTGACATATCAAGAAAAACCCACAATGCACCATTCTTTAACGCTTAGGTTGTTTTTGAGCATTGTTATGGTAATTATTTGTCTGTGTTTTTTCGCTACAAGCCGAATTCGTATCGCTTATCACACATTAGAAGCGCCTTTATCCAATTATGAAGGTGACAACAGTCTAATTACATGAGGATTAATGAGGCCTTAGTGTTGCTGATGTTTCATCACAAAACAAGCTCAGCATCCCTCACCACAGCGACAAGATGACTTAAGACAAACAAGAAAAACTGATGTAGAAGTTGAATTCTGATGCCTTGACTTAAAACCATAGTGCAAAGACCATCTTAAATCTGAATAACAACATCATTGTGATCAGAGATGGTGAAGAGGGAACATTTAGCTTTCTGCAGCTTCTTTAACTTCATAAAACATGGCCACCACTTGAGAGTTAAATTCAAATATTCAACGAATAATTCAGCACCTTATGCACATCAAAGACTAAGGAAGTCATTTCAAACAGAATTGATTTCGCAAGCTAAACTCCATGCGCAATTAATTGTACACAGATGTACGCAGAAAAAGAAACTCCACAGGGTACGATCTTTGGAGTACCTATTGACGCACTCCATATGCACGCAACGAAATCTCTCAAATTCGACCATCCTTAAAAACACACTCCACTGCCCTTCATTACATTTACAGCCTCTTATGCCCTTTAAACACTCTCCAGTCTCACTCAGAAATGCAGTTTAAAGCGTAACACACTCAATCAGCATTGTGAATTCAGTCAAATTGGAATATAGTTGCCCTAGTCAGAAATAAGCTAAAAATACATCTAGTAATACGTTTTAAAGCCCTTGGTGCTTTAACAAGGACACGTTAAAGCCCTCAATTTCAAATGCACCTTATTTTCAGTTCCATAATTCACAAACAGACAGGAAAGGGGGAACTGTTGTTGAATGCCAACTTAAGTGAGGCTTACATATATAGGGAACAAAATTGATAGATGGATGGATGGATGATAAAATAGAAGAATAAATGAGCCAAACGGATTGAGTGACTGATGAGAGACTGACACTCACCACTGTCTGATGGTTCACCTGGATGACCTCATCACCTGCGTGGATCTTCTTACAACGATCTGCTGGAGACTAAGATAGAGACAGAAAAATGGAGAGATATAAAAAGATTTAAAATAAATGTTTTCTATTTCAATATTTTGAAATGTAATTTATTCTTGTGGTGACAAAGTTGAATTTTCAGCATCATTACTCCAGTCTTCAGTGTCACATGATCCTTCAGAAATCATTCTAATATGCTGATTTGGTGTTTAATAAATATTTCATACCATCAATGCTAAAAACATTTGTGCTGCTTACTATTTTTGTGGAAACCATCATACACTGGCCTTTACTTAAAAGTCTGGGTTTTTTTAAGAATTAATACTTCTAGTAGTTAAATCAGAGATAGTATGGCCATTTGAAAATCATTAAAAAATATTAATTAAATTTTTTAGTTTATGCTTTCCCTAGGAGTTAAACCCATGTGGTTATGTTGCAAGCGCCATGTTCTACCACTTGAGCTACAGGAATTGCATCAAAAAACTGTCTATTCTAATCATGTGACTTGATCATATTTATGATATCATGGTTACAGCTTACAAAAAAAAACAATAAGTATTGAGCAGAGATACAAAAATAATGAGGAGAGCTCAGATGATTAGGTCTGGCAAGAATTTGATGCAAATAAAGATTAAGTTAAAATCTCAGACTTTCGGATATGCTTATTTTGGCATCATGTAAAACCTGAGCATACTTTGTAATAAGTGGAGATATAATAAAAAAATTAATCTGTCTGAGAAACGGAAGACATCTCAAATTGTTATTCATTTAATCTCAGTGTGGTCTAGGATATGCAACTGAAATATGACATGAAATACATATCATGGTGCTTTTTTCTATGGGTACTGCAGTATAGCGTGTGATTTCCACCCACTGTTAGAGCTACAACAAAAACTAAGAGCTTTCAGTCACATGATCAGTGGATCTTTATTTAGAGCACTCTTGTCTGTATAGCTCTCTCTTTCTCTCTCCTGCTCTTTAATTTGACCGTGTGCAGTAACAGCCATACAATCAATTGCTGAGATTCATTAATTTTATCTGCAGTATGCAGGACATTATAAAAGACACATGAATTAGAGCGCACACGTTAACACCGACTGGCTCTTACCCCCTCTGTAGTTCCTGTGATAACATGAAGCCCATCATATGTGGATTTGATGTACATTCCCAAGATATAAAAGACACAGGATGAAATTAATAGACTATAATGAATAATCTCCTCATCTCTTCCTCTTTCTGTCTCATGCACACATTGAAGAACACTTCAAAATGCTTTTAGCCTATTCATGTGTATATGGAGATGTGAAATTACTTTTAATAAAAGAGATTTTTGAACACACACACACACATTAGGACAAAGATCAATGTTGAGGAAGTTACTTTGAAACTGTTTGGGAATATAAACAAGCTGCTTATAAATTACAATTAGTTAAGCTACAGCCAAGCTTCACTGCTAACAAAAGGTTATCATTACATATTCATTCATTTGGGGTTATTAAGATTTTTCATATGCATAAGTTTTCTCAAGATCTCATATGCTCACCGAGGATGCATTAATACATAATAATATATTTATATATACATACACACATTTATATACAATTTTACATGTATATATATCTATTATTGTATATATTTTGCATATATACAATTATTATTTTTTTGTATGACAAGATGAATTTTCAGTGTCACATGATCCTTCAAAAATTATTCTGATATGCTGATTTATTCTAATATGTTGATTTGTTGAAAACATAATTTATAGGACGAGAAAGTTTAAAAAAACAAAAAAACATTTATTTGAAATCTAAATCTTTTGTAAAATTATATGTCTTAACTGTTACATCTGATCAATTTGATGTAAGCTTGCTTGATAAAAATATTAATTTATTTATAATAAATCTTGCTAACCCCAACCTTTTGAAAGGAAGATTATACTGTACTGATACTAATTATCAGAACTCATTATTTTTACAATCGGGCAGATATATTTACACTAGATTTTTTAGTTTAATAATTAGATGTAAAACATAATGATAAACAGCAGTAATTAGCACAATCATCTGTAGCACAATATAATTGTGTGTGATCTTACCAGACCCTCTGTAGGTTTAATATTAGCCAGTTGAACCACCTCCAGATGTGCCGACTGGGAGACCAGGGGGTCTGACGACAGTGAGATGATGTGGTCACATACTCCAGACAATGTCTTACACTTGAGAGAGAGAAAAAGATGAAGAAAGCATATCAATTATTTTCTGCACAGATATGCTGCACTGGGCGAACATTTATTAGATTTAACTCATCATCATAGACATGATCAAATTTAGGTTTAATGTCCCGTGACCACAGAATGCATCTTTAGCTAAAGTCAATATTCAGCTTTTGTGGGGCACAGTTTTAATAAACAGGTGAAGTTCTGAGGCCATTTCCATTGGGAAGGACTTTGTTATGCCTAAAAGACTAGGACTAAAGCTATGGGTTGGTCAGGTATGGTGATAATTTGTTTTGGAAAATGTGCTATATAAGTTGTCAGGAAGTTGGGTTTCATCCTGGTTTAGTAGAGTTCATTTTTTCAAGTCATATCTTTTTTTTCTTCCCCATGTGTTTATCAGTCTTCCCTGTACTCTCACCCCTTTTCGTTCATTATCTCTACAGCGTTATATCAAACTCTCAGCAATTATGATCAGATTTCACCTGTCTGGGCTATTGGTGTAGTTCACTCAAGGTGAAGGAGGTGGGAATCGATGTCGTTTCATTTCCTGTTAACCACTGCACTATTCCTCTGTTCTCCACTTTTCTCTCAACAAGCTTTTTACTGGCATGACTGTAATGTACATTACAAAAGTGCTGAGACATTCAAGAAACTTTACAAGTACAGTAAGCAACAAGCAAAAAACTACAATACATAATTGGAAGGAAATATACAGTATCTATCTAATCACAAAGCAAAACACCTATCTACAGTATCTATCTATCTATCTATCTATCTATCTATCTATCTATCTATCTATCTGTCTGTTTGTCTGTCTGTCTGTCTATCTGTCTGTACCTACCTACCTATCTAGAAAACATTACCACATAGCTATATCTATGTACAGCAGCAACACTATTGTCATGCTTGCCATTTTTCACTTTGCTACTGGATTTGCAAAACATGCACCTGGATTTCACTGCCTAGTATGACTGCAATTATATTATGATTTGTATTTGCTTTTTAGGGTTCTGTAGCACTTTAATTCACTTTGTTTTATGGCTTCATCTCTCTCTCTGCTTCTGCTTTCATCTGGTGTCATTGGTGTGTTTGTTTCTCCTCCTACAGTTGGTAGCTGAGGTGGGGTGGTGCTGGGGAATGAAATCTGCTGCTAGCAGGCGCAATGTGTAGGTATTTTTAGCTGTGGGACTCAGTGAGAATGACAGCTGTGCCCAGCCCAGCAGTCTGTGGTGACAACAGGACCTGCCACACACACTGCTGTGTGCTAGTGTGTATGAGACGGGAATCTCACATAGAGCCTAGCTGTGGCTCTCCTGTGACTGCAAAGGGAACTTCACCTCAGGGCTTGAACTAGTAAAATACATGTTCACACAATGGTTACAGCAACAAATATAAAAAAACTGAGATAAGGAATCATGTCTTTTACATGAAATAAAAGCAACTATTAAAACTATTAAAAACATAATATAAAAAAAAATATATATATATATAAAAAAATAAAAATAATAATAATTAAATATATAAAAATTTGTGATCAAAATGTATATGCATTCATTCGAATCGTGTTTTAATTAAATGATTCATCAAAAAGAAGTCCCTCAACTAGAGGTCTGTTTGAGAGTTATACTTTAAATAATATGTGAAAACAATATAACATAACATAATATAGCATACCATAACAAATAACATAACATAACAACATATAATCAGGCCTTAAATGGTTCTTATCCTGAAAAAAGCATACTAGCACCAAACTCAGACTCATAAATGTACAACACAGAATGTATCAACAACTGTAAGAAATAGTGTTATTTAATGTAAAGATCTATTTCACTATAAAAAAAAGATCAAAGATTCTGGGGCCTAAAATGCAAAGACTTTAACAATCACTACAGAATGATGACTCAAATGAATCAAACATTTAAAGCATCTATTCACAACACTGTGTGGTTATAAAATGAGTCATCAGGAGTTTACATTTTATTAATTATTTTGTTTGGGAAAGTTTGTGTATTAATTGGCAGTGAGTTGGTTCAATATAATATAATATAATATAATATAATATAATATAATATAATATAATATAATATAATATAATATAATATAATAATATATATATAATAAGCTGGTTGTAAAGAGGTATATTATATTATATTATATTATATTATATTATATTATATTATTATATTATATTATATTATATTATATTATATTATATTATATTATATTATATTATATTATAGATTCGAAGGCCTTAAAATGGTCCTTGTCTGGGGGAAAAACTATTAGATAAACAGCACTTACAGTAACTGAAGCCTTAATTTACAAAAAACTATATAGTGCAATCTAAAAATAGATTTATTTTTACTGCAAAAAAGATCAAGGAAGATTCTTTGGGGACAAAAATGCAGGCACTACTGAATGATGACTCAAAAGAATCTGTTTGGTAAATGGTTCATTGAAAATGAACATTTACAGTGTCTATTCACATCACTGTGTGGTCATAAAATCAAGTCAGGAGTTTAAATTTAGTCTAACACACAGAAATAACAGGCAGAGAGAGTATGTGTCTGAGCATCCTTACGGTACTTCCTGTAAATGAAGAAATAAGGGCAGAGCTCACAGGAGAAACATTAGAGCTCATTATCAGCCTCATATTGCAGTGTAAACCAGAAGAGAAACACTTACCACATGGAGGATCTTATTTTCGGTTTCATAGACGGTGCAGTCCTGTGAAGAGGAAAGAGTAAGATATTACTGCCATTTTAAACAGTTTAGGCCTCTCACGTACACACTCACCCACACAGAGCGCTTGAGAAAACATTTACTGAGCAAAGTATCTCTGCAGATGGGATAATCTACCAAACAGCTGGGTCACTGTGTTCAGAAATGTCTCTCTCTCTTTCTCTCTCTCAGATGCTGATCTAATATAGGAAGGTTGAACAGAGGAGAGCCCCGGGCTCAATTTAACATTCAGGCTCTGATGGAGACATTTCAAGGAGCTCCTGAGGTTCCCGCTGTGGGCCGGGACTGCTGTGAAAGTTCATGGAGAAATAGCAAACCTGCAGTGTGACTGTGTTTGTGCAGGTGTCATATACAATAAGATATATACAAGCGGACAAACGTGAAGGAAACTTCTGCATTTATTTGCTTGTCCATTGGTCATAAACATCAATTTTATCAAGTACATTGATTAATATTATAGTTTTTCTTAGAATTGAAATTCTCAAAACTACCCGTTCAATCATCACATCATTGTGTCACTTGTGCACATCAAAAAAGCAGTTTCTCATTTATTTGAAAAAGTTGCAAATGTTTTGGTACATCAATGCAAATGATTATGTACAATTATCTACTGTTTCCTACATTATGAATTGCTTATTGTATGTCATGTTGATCAAAATGTATTACAATGGGTCTCTGTTGAATAGTCTCACCCTCACTGCATGTACAGTTTTCCCTAAGGAGATTGTCCTATGTTCACATTTCTACTTTTTTTTCTTTGTGCTATGCAGTGCAGTCTTTTCCTTTCTGTATCGCAATGACATGGTCTGTCAACAAATTACAGTACAAACAGTAAAAGCGTAAATGTGAATCTTGTCCGGTCTCTTGCAATCAAACTCCCACATACACTAAGGTGTAACCTACAATTTACAATAATTGTCATCAAAACTGTAGCCATAGTTTACATCAGAACATCCCTCCAGAGTACACTGTTATATTGACAACACGACTAAGCAATTTGACTGTCTTATCCGTACACAATGACACAAGGACTTGTCATTCTGATGGCACTGACATGTTCATTGACACAGTATTTTAGGATAATGATACTGTAGTTTTTAGATGATTTCTATTTCAAATTAATGTTCTTTAAAAAAATGTATTATAATTCATTGCATTTTGCACAAAATATTAAGGAGCACAACCTTATTGAGCGGCAAGCCAGTATATTAGAATGATTTCTGAAGAATCATGTGACACTTAAGACTGGAGTAAAGGCTACTGAAAATTCAGCTTTGCTATCAAATAAATAAACTACATTTTAAAATATATTAAAATAGTAAAAATATTTAAAGGGGTCATCGGATTCAAAATTCACATTTATTGTTGTTTGAACATAAATGTGTGTTGGAAGTGTGTGTAAAAATCCATTCTATAATGATCAACACAGTGTTTTTTTTTTTTAATCCCTATTTTAAAATTCTCTTTATTAAATCCGGCTGTTCTGAGATTCCAGTCAGAATGACGTAGTTCTGCACAGGCCCCTCACACGATAGTTGACTGACAAGGCCGTCTTACCTTAGACCCGCCCTGAGTGAGCTGAGAGCAGTCCGCCATTGTGTCGACATCAGTGCAAGGGAAGACAAGAATGTCTCTGATTAATCATTGAATGATTCTATGTTCGCATGAATCATTCGTTATCGAGCTTCATCTACACAAGAAGTGAGTATTTTGCAAAAGGTTTTTTGCAAATCGCCTTTCCTAATATGCGCTAGTTAGCAAGTTTCACGGCTAAAGTAAACAGTACTGCTCGTTGCCCCACAGAAGAGAGGGACAGGGTGAGCAGAGCTCATTAGCATGAATAGAATGGCTTGCTAAAAACAGAGCTCATTTTGACAGGGTTAAAAAGGTGTTTTTACACTACCATTGAGAAATCTTAACCAAAGTATGTTATAGACATTTCATTAATACCCTAAAGAATCATATCAACTTATATCAAATGGGCATCCGATGACATTTTTAAAAATATTACTGCTACTGTAAATGTACGTAATGTTAGTAACTGCTACAACTGCATATAAATATGAATATATTCTAAATATAAACATATATATTAAAAATATACACATATTTATATGATACAGAGCAATTAAATCAATAAACTCATCAAATACAAAACAAAAAATACATAAATAAAAGTCATAATCAATTGTGTAATTGATACAGAGCAATTAAATCAATAAACTCCTTTCATTTTAATCAAAGGAGGAAAATAATCTTTGGCTGAAGGCACAATGCAATGTGCAGCAGTTTAGTGGTTGATTATAATGGAAGTGACATTTAACATTTTTACTGAATAAGGCATAATGTAGTGCTGTTGTGAAACAGGTTTTTTCTTGTGGGAGCCAAGTAAGTCATTTAATATTCTTAACAGTCCTGTATTATTTGATAAATGGTCAATGCATCATATTCATCAACCAAAGAATATGGTATAGCTTTCTATCCATGGAGCAAATGGCTTTATCATTCAAAAAAATGACATTGTGAGGACATTTGTTCCAAGGACAGACAAACAAGATCATAAGCCCTTGTTCCATGTATACAGATAAATTGAGCATTTATGAAATATTAAAGAAGATGTACTGAAGAAACTGATCTCTGGCCATCAGCCATCACCATGGCAACACCCACTCTGCTTCCTGTATCCATCACTGACCCCCAAACCTAACAATGCCCAGTAGGAGGACATGATTCTCTTTTTCTTTGGTCGTTGAAACTATATGTCTCCGTTTCTGCAGCATCTTACCGAGAGGGCTTATTTTCTGTCATCGTCTTTGGTGCTCTTACCTGCACCTCTTCTCTTTCATAACAATAAAGTAATAACCAGCCCTCACACCTGAGACACTCGCACAGCCAAAGCCCTGAGAGAGAGCGAAAGAAAAGAGTGTTCCCGGCAAATGAAACCACATTGATTCACTTCCCTTCTGATCACCCCTGAGCATCTCTGTACCTATTCTCTAGTGCTGTCACTCAAGCCATGGATCATCACGCAGCAGGACGCCAGTGTGTGTGTATGTGTGTGTGTGTGTGTGTGTGTGTGTGTGCATGTGTGACTGGAGGCGCGCATAAGGCACATGCATTCTTATGCTACAGTATGGTGTTTAAAGATCACACAAAAAATTCAATTCTGCCATGATTTATTCACCCTCACATTGTTCCAAATCCAAATTACTTTATTCTTTTACACAAAAGAAGAGTTTTTGAAGAAAATGGCATGGGACTTTAAAATCACAATAAAATTATCATAAAAATGGTTCTATATAGTTGCTTTAAAATGTAATAACACTTCACAATATTAATGTTTAACTCTATTGTTGATCAAATAAATGTAGCCTTGGTGAGTTTTTAAAATAAATAAATAAATAAAAATTACTGTACGAACTAGTGTATTTTAAAGGTAATGTTTGTATTGCTAAAACTGCACAGAAATATGATTGAAAAAAATAAATAAATAAATACATACATACATACATACATACATACATACATACATAAAAATAGCATACCAAAATCACATCACATCAACATACATAGCATGACCAAAATCATCAAGATCCAGATTAATGAAAAAAATAAATGAACTATTTTATTTAATGGCTTGTACTGGCTCAACACATTTTTCTATTGGTTCTTATGCTGTAGTTAGTAAACTGAACTCAAGATCCAGATTAGTGTGATTTATGAACAAATTATTTGGACTGTCTCTGAAAATTGGATTAAATGATTCATTGAAAAGTTCTGACTCAAAAGAACCATTTATTCACAAATCAAACACTGCAAAACGTTCCAATGAGAGCTCTGTGGATGAAAAATATTAAAAGATAGTTCACCCAAAAATGAAAATTCTGTCATTAATTACTCACCCTCATGTCGTTCCAACCCGTAAGACCTTAGGTCATCTTCTGAACACAAATTAAGCTATTTTTTTGATGAAATTCAAGAGCTTTCGGACCCTGCATAGACATAAATGGAACTGACCCATTCAAGACCCAGAAAGTTGTGGCACTCTTGTGAACATGCATCAAAGACTGACACAGAAGAGGAAAAAACTGATGAATCGTCGTTATTTTTGTTTTCTTTGTGCACAAAAAGTATTCTCGCAACTTCATACCATTACGGTTAAACCACTGATGTCACATGGACTATTTTAGCAACTACGCTTCTGGGCCTGAAACATGGTAGTTGCATTGCTGTCTATGCAGGGTCAGAAAGCTCTCAGATTTCATCAAGAATCCTTTGATATCTTATTTTGATATATTTAAAATATATTAATTTGTGTTCCGAAGATGAACAAAGGTTTTACTGGTTTGGAACAACATCTGTTCAACACAAAAACCTTTAGTATTGCTTTGGACACTAGGAATATATCTGCAAGTCATACTTCTATGGTGTGTTTTTTTTTTTTTTTTGTCATTATTTTGCATCTTGGAGCAGCCACAGACCTTGTTCACTTTCACTTAATCGAGAACAGCTGTGTTTCACAAAAGAAAGTACGTTTGGAACAAGAAAAGCAAATTAATGAGAAATTTTCATTTTTGGATGCAATATTACTTTAAATTATAAGTAAACACCACACTGAGCCAGATAATGAAAGATACAAACACACCCAAACTAAAGATAGAGACAGATCACTATCACAGTGATGCCAGCAGGCGGCGCTCATCCATACGGTCTATGTAAATTACAATGCGATAGTATAGTAATGGGAACCGTGGACATCGAAGCTTTTGTTTAGATGTTTGTGGCCATTGATAGAATACAAGCGACCATCTTGGTCAAGTGCCCTGGCGGAGAAATCAGATGGTCAAGCAGGTTTTTGGAACATGCTAGGCTGGTACAAGATTGTCTACCAACTCGGTCAGGTCCCAACCAGCTGGTGGTCCATCTGGTCAGATAAACCAGTATGGATTATCTTGGATCAGTTAATTACCGGCTTGGATCAGGTAGAAACCAGTTAAAAACACACCTGCCAAACAGGAGAGAGAGGAATCTGTTCCATTTTGAC
The DNA here is from genome assembly GCF_018340385.1 of Cyprinus carpio. Classification (NCBI taxonomy): domain Eukaryota; kingdom Metazoa; phylum Chordata; class Actinopteri; order Cypriniformes; family Cyprinidae; genus Cyprinus; species Cyprinus carpio. The sequence goes on from NC_056620.1 coordinate 15,848,334, forward strand.
CTAATCTTTCAGGGGCCGATTTGGAGAAAGGGCCCCTGCTGGTCCTGAGCGCTTAATACTAGTTGCATTAGTTAAGATTAGAGCCAGATCTCTGGCTTCAATGCTGTAATCTGTCCTGGATTAAGAGAGAGATTGTGTGCAGAATTTAGGCTGAGCTGGCTGTGACAGACTCATCCATTTAATGCTGCTCTTGCTGGCCATGATCTTCTGACCTTAATAGAAATAATCTGCTGGGTACACAAACACACACACTAACACACACGCACATCACTGCAGGCAGGGGCCTTGAATCCCTCTCCTTTCTCATATTTCTCTTTTGTCTGACATGGTTATTTCACACTGAACGTGTTTCCTTTCCTACTCTGCTCTACAAGACTACATTACCCACAATGCACACTGCCTCAGCAGCAAATGAGATCCTCATTTGAGATCCTGAGGAGGTCCTTGACATCCTCAGAGTGCATTCTAAAACCTTCCAAACATTCTAAAGACTTTTTAAAATGTGAAAGAATATGGGAAGAGCAGATGTGTGTGAGAGAGGTTTAAAAAACATTTCATATTAAGATCTCAGAAAAATAATTTTTTTATATTGAAATTATATTTTACAGACTCATAATAGTTTATATCTTATAGTATACTGTGACATTGAAGAAAAATTACTAGTTATTGTAAATTTTGCCATCACATTAATAAATTAAAAATGTATAAAATGTATTAAATTGACAAAACAGTTATTGTAAATTGTAATAAATTAATATTTGACAATATTACTGTTTTGTCATTTTTTTTATTAAATTTAATTTAATGCAGCCTTGGTGAGCAATAAGTTAGTTATTAAAAAATATAACTTTTTTATTTTTATTAAAAACATTTGACAGTAGTGTATTCATTTAAAACTGCATTCACAATCACAAATTCACAAATTAAATTTTTATAGTAAGAGACTCGTAAGAAATTATTTGATTAATGACAAAATAATTTTTATTCTAATGAGTAGAATAAAATACATTCAATTTTAGTATTAAGGGGAAAACTGCTAGAAGCTGTGTAAAAAAGCTGTATCTAAGTGTTAATCTTGATAAAAAAGTAAATAATTTCCAGATAATTTAACTCATTTACCTATTTTTAACAATAATAGAAAAAGTAAAAAAAATAATTTTGGAAACAGAAACTTACACAAATTTATTTTGTTATACATGAAAATATATAGCTGCATTTGTATTTTATATTTCTAATCACTCACCATCATATTTGTCAAAAAAGATTAAAAACAACATTTAATACAACATTTAAAAGAATGGAAAAAATTTAAAAAAATTCATTATTTACTCACCCTCATGTCATTCCAAACCTATATAAGTTTCTTACTCAACAAGAAAAAAAAAAATATAGAACATCAACTAAAAGATAACCAGCATTCTTCAAAATATCCTCTTTTATGTTGAACAACTCAATTTTAAACTCAAAGAAATTCATATAGGTTTGGAACGACACGAAGGTGAGTAAATGATGACAAAATTTTCATTTTTGGGTGAACTATTCTTTTAACTCAACGTCAGAGCTGAATCTACTCTGAACGTCCTTCTCCATGCCTAGAGTAGAGCCATATATGACCTACATAAAATATTTCTGAGAATTAGACTCATCTTTTTCAATCATGAGTATTCATGTGTGTTTGCTGCATTTCACACAAGACTGTCAAAGTGTTGATCTAGTTTGTTTGGTTGGTGAATGTCATTACCTGCTGTACTATGGTAGTGAGTTCCAGGCACAGCTGGATCACGTTGTTCCTGGTCATGGAATAATCTGTTACGGCAGCAAATGGTGACCTGCAAAAGAAGTAACACCTGGAATTAACCATTAGATCATTCTTAGAGCCAGACCCACAAGACGGACAATTTGAGTGTGTTTGCAAATTGTAGATGTGTATATGTTATCCCTATTGACCGTCAATGTACTCCAGACCCAGTTTCTCACTTCCTGTGAGTGACGAAGTGAATGTGGGTCGTGTGTATTGAGGCTGTGTTCTATATATACAGGGCTGTAGGAACATTGGTTCATCGTTTCCATCCTGTCTCTAAATATTCCTCTAAGACCGCTGGGAACACCAGCTGACGCACGCCCAGAAGCCCCTCACAATTTAAGAAACTCTAACAATCTTTCACCTCTGGGCTAAAAATCATTCTTTCAAAGACCTCACAAGCACTCTTATACCACCCGAACACACTAAACTCGCTTTCCGAAACAGGATTTGGGATGCAGCTCTCGGCAAATACCAAATCCTCCTTCAAAACTCTGCTCCTAAATGTCAGCGGCTTCACTTGACTCCCAAATATCATTTCGTGGTAGATAAGCACGCCGACAGTGTCTGACCTCGGTTCAAGGACACCTGTCAGCAAGCATGGACGCACTGGTCAGAGACTCCACGAGAAATGTCTGGAAAAAGAGGGGATGGATGGAGAATGTGAGGGAGAGAAAAGACCAAATGTGAGAGAAAAGATAGCAAGAAGTTCAAAACCAAGCCATCCAAGTAGACAGAGAGATGCTAAATCTATGCAGCTCATTCAATTCTCTCCAGGACTGAGTAGACTTCATTACATCCAACCTTTGCTCTTTTGAAGCATTTGAGCACATGCTACCATCTGGGCACGACGTCTCCAGGCTGACAGGAAATCCATCAGATGGGTAAAAAAGATGACTACCATCTCCTCAAGGCCAGGCCTTAAAGTTTCACCCCATCCTGCTCCATTTTTTTTTTAAATCAATGCGTGAGAGTCTGAAAGCTGGTGTGTGCTTGTAATTGCTTATGCGCTGCTGTCTATTTTCAATTCAAAGATCCTTTTACACCCGGAGAGAGAATCAGAATACTTTCAGCTCCCATCTGAACAAATCAATGAAAACGCATTAGCACTATTACTGTCAGGGCATTTACATTTATGCATCTGGCAGATGCTTTTATCTAAAGTGACTTACATTGCATTCAAGGTACACATTTATGCAGTTCACAATCTCCCTAGGAATCAAACCCAAGACCTTGGTGTCACTAGTGCCATGCTCTATAGTTTGAGCTTCAAGAAAGAGTTAAGAACCTTTATCTAAGGCCTCGTTTACACTGTAGGTCTTGATGCCCAATTCTGATTTGTTGCCTATATCAGATTTTTTTGGCTGTCCGTTTACATGTTCTTTCAATTGTGACCCATATCCGATTCATGTGTTTACACTTGCCATACCACCTGAAACATCGCGCATGTGTTGTTGTCATTTACCGCCTCCACATGTGCTTCCTCGTGAGAATAATGTGACAAGTGCTGACAAAACAAGTCACAATGAGCCATTCAATTTTGTTTTTTTTTTTATTAAAAAAATGGGGGGAGGGGGTGAAATTCTCCATTAAAAGGCCTTCAGAATTATTTATGATTTGTTGGAATCGGACAAAAAATGACAGTCACACCCATTTGAAGTTGATAGTGAAGTCCTCCGTCTTTTCTTATTATTACTTACAGCTGTTTTTTTATCTTTGCTATTATAAATAAGAACAGCTGCAAAAAAAAAAAAAAAACGTAGAACAAATAGCCTAGATAGAGAAAAATAATGCATTACCTTTATCATTTTATATCTAAACTAGAGCATTCATGTACGAAAAACAATCAAATGTAAAAATAATTTAAGTGTGTTCATTACAAATAAATCGATTATTAAAACTACAAAAGCAGTTCAATGAAGTGCAGTGAGTGATTCCCTATTTTCTTTTATTTTTAAATTAACATTAAAGGGTTAGTTCATCCAAAAATTAAAATTATGTCATTAATGATTCACCCACATGTCATTCCAAACCCATAAGACCTCCGTTCATCTTCGGAACACAGTTTAAGATATTTTAGATTTAGTCCGAGAGCTTTCTGACCCTCCACTGAAAATGTATGTATGGTATACTGTCCATGTCCAGAAAGGTAATAAAAACATCATCAAAGTGGTCCATGTGACATCAGAGGGTCAGTTAGAATTTGTTGAAGCATCGAAAATACATTTTGGTCCAAAAATAAAAAAAATTACGACTTTATTCAGCATTGTCTTCTCTTCCAGGTCTGTTGTGAGTGCTTTCACAACACTGCAGTGATGCCGCTGACGTACGACGCTGCTGACGTGTTATCTTTGTTATTGGGCACACCAGAAAACATGTCAGCAGCGTCGTACGTGAGCAGCACTCAGTTACTCAGTATTATTCAGTATTTTGACTTTGAAGAAGAATGAATGTGAAAACAGCTGAGTTGAACATAAGACAAAGACTTTAAGGCTTAGTTAGAGTAGATGCCAAATTGAAAGTGGCACAAATGAAAATGAGGCTTTGAGGAATAAAAGCACAGTGTGTTCAGTTGAACATTCAGTCTTCTCACAAATTTCAAATAGGGAAAAAAAAGACATCAATGTTTAGTTACCTGAATTATCAACAATCAATATGGCTTGTACTCTGACTATGATCTATAATGCCCCTTAATGTAAGTGACGGAACCTCCTTTGCATTACAGTAAGCCCCTCCCACCTGGAGCTCCGCCCACAGTGAATAAAAATGAGGGAAAGCCCACTACTAACCCAAGAGAAGCAGCCAGATACCATTAAAATGATGATAACTGACTTGGCAAGTGACAGAGGAGAGCCGGTGTCAGGCTGGATGGATATCAACCAATAACACTTAAGGGACCGAGACTCTCAAGTCAGTCATAATGTCTCTTGGCTTCAGATCCATTCACCTGAGTTAGTGTTACTCCATTCCTCCCTCTCTCTCTCAGAGTTCCTTCTGTTCTTCCACTATGTCTGCAGGGGAGACGACAGCTCTACTGGGGACTCTTTTGGCAGAGAAGAGAGGCTGGGGAGCGTAATTAGGCCAGCATTAATGAACGAGGGGAACGGGGCACCCCTCCCAACTGGTGGCCTTGTTCCTACAGCGTACGTTTCTGATTATGGACACTGAAACTCCGAAACCTCCCTAACCCAAACACTGACTGGCTACAAGTTCACCTTAGTCAGCAACCTGATGTGGATAAGTCCTCTCAGCTTGATCCCAATCCAGACTGTGCTAATGTGAACTGTGTGTGACACGGACAGCTCTCAGCTCCAGGATCAGAGAGCAGGGTGGCGGGTGCCCGGGCACAGCAATAGAGAGATGGCGTTCTCAGCAGGGTGAAGCAAATGCTGTCTGATGGAAAGGGTCCTACTGTGCGGTGCTGTCCCAGTCCAGAGCTTTAAGCCAGGCTCAGTACCAAAGGGAGCTGGACCGAATCAAGCAGTTGGGTGCCAAATGGATCATTCAGCACAAACCACTCGCCTGATTTACCTTCATTTCGAGATGAAAAAGTAGAAATACTGCAGCACTAGAGTCTATGACTTAAGTGTCTTATGAGGTGTTTAATACTGACAGTGATTTGCTGCAACAAAGTGACTGGAAACGATTAATTTGAAATGAGAGCTGGAGAAATTTCTCGCAAATGAGAAGTGACGCAGTACAACAATAACAAATTGATGTACTCTCAGCTTTGTTTAACACATTTTACCATGTCAGATCTTAGTAATACATATATATATATATATATATATATATATATATATATATATATATATATATATATAAATATATATATATATTCTGCGGTCCAAGTTTTTTAAATTGCTGTGCCATTATTGGCTACAACAAATAAAATATATTTTTATTTTTAGTAATACATTTGTGACCCTGGACCATAAAACTAGTCAAAAGGGTCAATTTTTTTTAACAGAGATTTATACATCATCTGATGAATAAATAAGCTTTCTATCGATGTATGGTTTGTTAGGATAGGTCAATATTTGGCTGAGATACAACCATTTGAAAATCTGGAATCTTAGGGTGCAAAAAAAATAAAATATTGAGAAAGTCACTTTTAAAGTTGTCCAAATGAAGTTCTTATTAATCCATATTACTAATCAAAAATTTTGTTTTAATATATTTAAGGTAGGAAATTTACATAATATCTTCAAGGAGCATGATCTTTACAGTACGTAATATTTACATTCACATTTATGCATTTAGCAGACGCTTTTATCCAAAGTGACTTACAGTGCATTCAGGCTAACATTTTTTACCTAACATATATATATCCAATATATTATACATATAATATCCTAATTATTTTTGGCATAAAAGAAAAATCGATAATTTTGGCCCATACAATGTATTGTTGGCTATTGCTACAAGTATACCCGTGCTACTTATGACTGGTTTTGTGGTCAAGGGTCACATTTTTATTTTTGCTATAAAGATTTATATTTTTTTCATTAATTGTACTTTTTAACAATACAAAATTTTGCTAAATTTTCTCTACAAAAAAATTTAACAAGCTGGAATTTATACAGCTACAATCTGACAAATTTATTTTAAACAACAGAATATGATGCAAAACATTATTTATTATTCTTACTGATGCTTTCAAGTCTATAAAATATTTTTTGCCAATTCGACAAAATAACCTTTACATTAGCCAGCTAGACAACATTATCTTAATGACAAATCATCAAAACTTGCAGTAATGTACAATATATGATAGAAACGTGAGTGAAGTTTTTGTGAAGAACAAATAGTTCTTGAAACATCTAGAATCGAAAAATAACTTGTTAATTTATCTATCTATATTGACACTCAAGCTTCTTTTAATAAGAGATAGATAGATGGATGGATGGATGGATGGATGGATGGATGGATGGATGGATGGATGGATGGATAGATAGATAGATAGATAGATAGATAGATAGATAGATAGATAGATAGATAGATAGATAGATAGATATTTCTGTTTATAATATATTATATTGGCCGCCTTCAAATATTGTATTGGGCAGTGGTGGGCTTTTGAGTCAAAAAGGTTGAGATCCACTGACATAGAGAATTTATGGACGTGAAATTTTCAGTGAAAACAGAATTTCTACAGATTTTTCCTCACAAAAAGCACAGAAATTCAATGTGGACCTCACTTTCCTTACATACTGTATTGCTCTCTCTGAAACATTGCTCATTAATACATCAGAAAGAAATCACAATCTAAAGACAACCGTACATGAACAGAAGACATGAGGTTAAACCTTGAACCGAAAGAAGCTGAATTACAGAGAGAGAAAGAGTCTGTGTTATATAAGACCTCTTCACTCATACTTGTACCTGATTGCTGAGGGGAGGAACACAAATCAACATGATTGAATTTGAACAGACAAAAGCTGACCTCGCACACACTACACAAGAGACCCCAAGTCTGTAATTTCTGCCCACCCTGCCACACAAAGTGTCACTCCAATTCTCAGTGCCATCCCTTGACTGGAGGGAAGACCGTGCATGACATGATTTACACAAACAGGAAATGTTCCTGGATCAACACCCTCTGCTGTTCCTGGTACAACACTCCGGGAATCACAGCCTCATCTCTGAACCTAAGCCCAAAATCAGCGGCCTGGGAAGGAACTACAAAGGATGCTGATGCAGAAATACATCTTAAATCCATACTAATCCATAAAAACCAAGACTAAAACTCTCATAATTTCATAATGTACAGTCAGTCTGGGGTCAGCAATACATCTTAAATCCATACTAATCCATAAAAACCAAGACTAAAACTCATAATTTCATAATGTACAGTCAGTCTGGGGTCAGCAATACATCTTAAATCCATACTGATCCAAGATTAAACCAAGATTTAAACTTCATTATGTACAGTTTCGCTCAGTAAGACTTTATGTTTTTTAAAATAGTCTATTATGCTCATGAAGTCTGCATTTATTTGATCAAAAAATATGAAATATTTTATAATATAAAATAACAGTTTAAAATAACTATTTGAGTTTTTATTATTTATTCCTGTGATGCAAAGCTGCATTTTCAGCATCATTACTCCAGTCTTCAGTGTCACATGATCCTTTAGAAATAATTCTAATATGCTGATTTGCTTGCTCTTTACTGACACAACACAAAAATAAAACTCATAACACCTTAATATTTTGTACTACCTTTGTAGTATTTAAGATCTAATTACTCAAATCTATAAATGTCAGATTAATCACTTAATAACCTAGCTAATCAAGTTAGCTGTAACTGTAGATCTATCATTATCAAATCACCAGACATCTCAGTCAGTTGCTCACGTCATAACAGCATTCATCTGACTATCGACAACGAAAGATGATAAGGCTGGAGCTCAGAATAAACCCACTATTAACCTTTAAGGTTATTCTTTAAATCTTTATTTGATATCAAATTACCTTTTCTATAGTGTTTTTCAGAGGAGTCCATTTCTAAGGAAGCGGGTGCTGAATTTGGCTTTACTCCAACAAGTAAGCATTTAAAACCTTGACACATCAATGCGGTTGAATTTGAATTCAATTAAAGCGAATATGTGTTTATTTATGTTAAGTATGTATTAAATCATGTATTGATTTTGTGTGTATGTGGCTCTTAGCAGGACTAACCTATCCAGCCAGGCCAGAAGGCTCTTAGCAGCAGCGATGAGGTCCACCACAGATGTGAGGAAATCGTTGGGCAGCTTGCGGGTCGTCCGGCCGTCGTAATGACCGCTGCGTCTGCGGCCCGTGATGAAGTTCTGCAGGTTTTTGGCAGAGGCATTGAGCTTATGAGAGAGAGTTTTCAGGTTTTCAGTCTCCAGCCCGTAGTTCTGTCAAACAGAGATAAAGACAATGAAGTGTTTTAGAGACAAAACTGGTTGGCAAACAATTGCAGGAATGACTCAATCAGAATTGCTTTTCGTTTCCCCGCTGTTCTGTCTCCATTTTAGATATACAATTCTCCTCTCTCTGTTTTCAATTTCAGATTTTTTGAGCTTTATTGGCATGACAGAAGTTGTGCCTTTGTAATTGTGTAAACTGCACAAGTAAAAATAGAAAATGAAAGTTTGTTACAACAAATTGTGTTAACTGCCTGAAGAAAACATTGTTTTAAATTAATGTAATATTAATTTAAAAATACATTTTAAATTTTAATTATTTTAATAGAATCAAATAAAATAAATACAAGTTTATATTAATTTAATATATTTTAGAAGTTGAAAAAAATAAAATAAAATTGGTTAGGTTAGAAATAAAGATGAAGAATAAATTGTAATGGATTACAGTGAGCATAAATTTAGTAATATAGACACAGGCACAAAGCAAATCTTTCACTGGCAGAGATACACACTCTCTCTCTCTCTCTCTCTCTCTCTCTCTAACTCACACCCTCAAGATCACTCAGAGATCCCAAATGAATATTCAGCACCTGGCAGAGAGAGAGAAAGAGTGAGTGCTTCATATGCAGAGGTGCGCTGAGTGGGTGGAGACAGAACATAAAGTTCAGGCTATGAATAATGCACTGAGAGTCACTGCTGCCAGCTGATAGGAGCTTACACACGCCACGCTCCGCGCTGAGATAACGCAATCAGCTCAGACAAATCTGCATATCTAAATCTGACAAAAAACATGTCAGAACAAAGCCAAAACGCACACTTTAGTTTTCACATATGCACGTTTACTTCTATAGGCCTCTTTGCTGTATCTTAAATCGAAATTGCTGATGTGTGTGTTTGGGTCAGAGTGAGGTCGCAGCAGGTGCCTTTGGCAGAGAACCAAATAACCTTGTTCCTGAATAAAGAGCACTGATCAAGGGGCAGAGACTGAATAAACGCAACATTATGCACATACATTCAAGAGCATAAACACAAATTGTTTTTCAATCCACTGACTTTTAACTCTAACCGTAACCCTCACAGAAATCTTTTTGCATTATTAGAAGGTGATGTATACGGTGACCAGGAGGGGACATGTTCAGTTCAACTCGTGGGAACGTATAATGTCGTGGCCACAAGATATTAATTTGTGGGAACATCATATTAACTTGTGGAAACATGATAGTATGTCGGGGCCACAAGATCATTTTGTCAAGGTAATGACTTCCTTATGCTGTGGCCACGCGTTCCCACAAATTGGAAGATGACTGCAAAAAAATCGCCTTTACAGTTGTCCAAATGAAATTCTTAGCAATGCATATTACTAATCAAAAATTTACTTTTGATATATTTACGGTAGGAAATGTACAAAATATCTTCATGGAACATAATCTTTACGTATTATCCTAATAATTTTTGGCATAAAAAAAAAATCTATAATTTTGACGTATACAATGTATTGTTGGCTATTGCTACAAATATACCCATGCTACTTATGACTGGTTTTGTGGTCCAGGGTCACACACATATAAATAAAAATGATGTGTGTGTGTATCTATTGATAAACAGTAATGTTATATTATAGAATTTTGATTATAAAAAGTATATATATAAGATATATTATAATATTGAAATACATCATTATTTTTATAATCCAATCTGAATATGCACTACAGCACACATTGTTATTAATTGAAAAAATATTGAAAAGAAATATACAGTATGTAATATTTTATAATTTAATGAAGAATTTCCCTGATAAATAAGATATATAATTTGATTTATTGACATTTAATTTCTGATATAAACAAAAAAATAACACTAATATAATATAACAAAATATAATAAATATAACAAACATATATTTGTGTCTGTGTGATAAATAAAAAAAATAAAAAATGTTATATATATATTAGTACTTTCAAAAGATTAATCGCGATTAATCGCATCCAAAATAAAAGTTTTTGTTTACATAATATATGGGTGTGTACTGTGTATATTTATTATGTATATGTAAATAAACACACATGCATGTATATATTTAAGATAAATATGTTATATTTATACATTAAATATATTTATAAATATAATATAAATTATATGAATATAAATATATTAGGGCTGTCAAATGATTAATCACGATTAATCACATCCAAAATAAAAGTTTTGTTTACATAATATATGTGTGTATACTGTGTATATTTATTATGTATATATAAATACACACACATGCATGTATATATTTAAGAAGAATATGTTATGTTTATATATTAAAATATTTATATATAATATAAAATATAAAGAATATAAATATATAAATGTATATACATGTAAATATTTTCTAAATATATAATTTATGTGTGTGTATTTATATATACATAATAAATATACCCTGTACACATACATATATTATGTAAACAAAACTTTTATTTTGGATGTGATTAATCATGATTAATCATTTGACAGCCCTAAAATATATACATGTAAATATTTTCAAAATATATACTGTATGTGTGTGTATTTATTTATACATAATAAATATACACACTACATGCACATATGTTATATAAACAAAAACTTTTATTTTGGATGCGATTAATCACGATTAATCGTTTGACAGCACTATTAATATATAAAATAACAGTCACCATTTATTACTATTATGTTTTATAGAGTTGCTCACAAAATATGTTAATGGATTAATAAATACAAAACATCTTTTTTAAAACACAAATGGAGAAAGGTATCTGTGAGGGCTGTTTAGGGGCTGAAAATAGAAAATATCATTAATTCAGCATAAAACAACAGAAGTCAATAGAATGTGCACACCATGATAGAAAAACTTGTGTGTGTGTGTGTGTGTGTGTGTGTGTGTGTGTGTGTGTGTGTGTGTGTGTGTGTGTGTGTACGTGTAAAGTGTGTGTCAGTATCTCCTCTCACATCAGTAGGAGATCGATGAGAGTAATGTGCTCCATCTTGTCCAAAGAACAATCCCACACACACTCACTCACAAAGTACAAGTACAGGTAATAAACACACCTTGAACACTAAAACAGGTTTGTACAACACACACAGACACACAAAAGACACATTAATCAGCTTGTGAGTGGAGGGAGACAGGGGGAGCAGACGATGTGGGGGGGATCGACGCTCAGAATCCTCCATGCTAATCTCTTTAGAAGCTCTCTGCATGAATGCAGCAGATAACACACACCACAATGACAGAAAGATAAAGCAATATGGAGGGGAAGAGCGAGATAAACAAATAAGTGAGAGAATGACAGCCTTTGAGAGTTTAGAAAGGCGGGAAAGGAGAGAGTGGGCCATTCTGTGTCTCTGAGGTCAATATGCTGTCAAACAATAAAGACTCAACAGTTCTCTGGCTTCCATCAATATTTGTGTCTGTGATGGTTTCAAAGACACCTAACAGTGGGGAACGGTACCGTAGTGAATTAATACCATGCTCACAAGACAATGCTGCAGGATGCTTCATTGTTTAAGTGTTGAAGTTATTTTCTCTCAGCTATTTTTAGTAATAAAGTAATATCCTGCACACCTTCACATCTAAACTCTAAAATTCAAATTCTGTCATTATTTACCCACCCTTTTATTGTTTCAAACCTGCTTCATCAAGTCTTGAACAGTGTTACTTTAGTATAACAATTTTTTTTAATTGGTTTGGTACTATTTTCGTAAGTGAGGTGTACATTTTCAAAACTCTTAGTAGAAAACTTTAAACTGATCACACTTGTAACACCACTAGTGATTCTTCCAAAACCTGATCTCATGATTTCATTGTACAGTAGTTGCACATATTTTCAATCCACATAATAACTGTTTCAAAACACAAGTTCATCGTGATATGTATTGAGAACATTTGAATTAATCACCAAAACACAACAGAACAATCTCAATTCAATACATTAATCAAAAAAATCACTTTCATTCAAAGGCAAACAAAGTAAGTAGTGCTGTCAAATGATTAATTGCGATTAATCGCATCCAAAATAAAAGTTTTTGTTTACATACTATATGTATGTGTACTGTGTATATTTATTATGTATATATAAATACATACACATACAGTAAATATTTTGAAAATATTTACAAATACATTTATATATTTATATTCTTATTATTTTATAGTATATATAAATATATTTAATATATAAACATAACATATTTTTCTTAAATGTATACATGCATGTGTTTGTAATTATATATACATAATAAAATATACACAGCATACACGCATATATTATGTAAACAAAAACTTTTATTTTGGATGTGATTAATCGTGATTAATCATTTGACAGCACTAAAAGTAAGATTAATGTTTCAAATCATCTTTGTTGCTGAATAATTACAGTAATACAGGCAATAACTGTTATGTTTGAAAATACATTCATTAACTAACTAGCATATCTCACATAAAATCAATAATATTTATAAAAGTATTTTTCCAGTGTGTTATCAAAAGGTGTGATGAAGGTATGACATGGCCATAAGGTTTTGTGCTAGAACAGAGTTTACTGTCAATGCAGTAAATGTCCTCACTGTGCCATATGACTGAATCTATATTCTAGCTGAATTCTTCAGATGAAGGGTGAGTAATAGTAATGTGCAGTCTTTACCACGGTATTGCTTCTATATACAGTATCACATGGCATAATGTAATGTAAAATGCTGTATTTGATGCCATCTGTCTCCCTTCTTCTGATACATCTCTGATCAGTTCCTCTCCCTTGTGTCCTGCTGTATATTCACAAATAGCAAAACACACGGTTTTACAAATGATGGCATCTCTCAAAGTTTTTATGATTTTGTCAAGTTTTAGCGTACCCTCTCACGTACTAGACTAGCATATCCACATAAATCATCATATTATAAAAGTATTTTTCCAGTGTGTTTATCAAAAGGTGTGATGAAGATACGGTTGATGGCCATAAGGTTTTGTGCTAGAACAGAGTTACTGTCAATGCAGTAAATGTCCTCACTGTGCCATATGACTGAATCTATATTCTAGCTGAATTCTTCAGATGAAGGGTGACGTGGTAATAGTAATGTGCAGTCTTTACTACTATACACTGCTTCTACATACAGTATCACATGGCATAATGTAATGTAAAATGCTGTATTTGATGCCATCTGTCTCCCTTCTTCTGATACATCTCTGATCAGTTCCTCTCCCTTGTGTCCTGCTGTATGTTCACAAAGCAAAAACACACGGTTTTTTACAAATGTTGGCATCCTCAAAGAAAGGTGTTTTAGGTGATTTTGTTCAAGTTTTTGCTTACTTCTGGGTTACCAATTTGTCCCCAAAATATGGTTTCAGTAAGTAAGCACACACACACACACACACACACACACACACACACACACACACACACACACACACACACACACACACACACACACACACACAGGTTTTCCTATCATTATGGTGACATTCAACAAGAGTTATGAGTTTTTTGTTTCCCCATACACTAACCCTACTCCTAAACCTACCCTTATGAAAATATTTTTTTTTGTCATTGATCCCAAAAAAGGACAATGATTTCAGATATTGCCATCTTTGTGGGGACATTTTGTACCCATAAAATAGGGTTAACCTGAACCACACATGCACACTTACAAAATAGTGGTTATCATCTTAGATAAATCACTTTTAGTGTAAAAATAATTCAGTGCATGAATGAAACGTTTATATAGATGAAACACTTATTTTGCGTAGTGAAAAGGATATTTTGTGATTGTGTATATTGTACCAAAACAATTGAAAATATGCTGAAATGTTTAAAAAAAGTGCACTTTTGATGATCAGTTGTGATATTATTATTAAGTTTTGATAATATTAGGGGTGCTCCGATCAGGATTTTTATAGCCGATCACCGATCGCCGATCACAGAAAGCAGTATCTAGCATTTACTTTTAGATTTATATATTAAGTTGCTAAAGCAAAACATTTAAACTAACAACCTTAACTAAAAAACATAAAACATTCTAAATTAAAACTTACCACTGACAGAAACAGTCAGCTCTACTGCCGTTACTTTTGCATTTCAATCTTTATTACTAACAATCCTGCTGTTCATAAAGAACTTTAATTAAGAACTTTAAAATTATTGCCTTGTTTATCTAAAAGTGCTCTTTTCCTTTAAACCTAGCCAAAAAACTATAGCCTATGTGTTGGTTGTGAAACACAGTAGACTTTAATTATATGCATTTATGGTGTAATTACTACATTTTTGAGTCAATGCATGTTCATATTTACCGCAAACAATGCGCTGTTACTTTAATTGTTACTTTCAACATGTGCAGTGCAGCAAAAAATAAACTCATGCGGAAACTATCTCTGCACTGCTGCAGATGGACCGCTCCTAAACACTGCCAGACCGCAACCGTGTGTGCATTGTGAACTAACAAAACCGCTAAAAAAAGTACGGAAAAATATGCACTACATACGCACTGCAAACAGAGTAATGTGAACCTGGCATTATGTGTGTGAGCTGCAAGTGAGCATGAGCGCATGGTCTTCAGGAAAGCGCGTGAGCATTGAATGGTTTAAACACCGGCAAGAATTAAAAAGAAAAAATGCAATTTATAAACTTAAACTACAATCAAAACCGACACAACATCAATAGTGCAAGTGACAATTCCTGTGCCAACTGTGCAGCGTGCAGCACACTTACAGTGCAGACGCGATGTGATTTGAACCCATTTGTAATTTGAGAGAGAAAGAGAGTTTGCGGTGATTCATTCACACTGTTTGTGAAATTATGTCTCAGAAACTTTTTCAAATTACTTTATCAGTTATTTAATGAAGAAATATGAATTGTACCTCACCTAAAGCATTCTAATTATTTCACCCACGCCATAGCCGATCAATCGGAACACCCCTAGAAAATATACAAATTGCTTGTGAAAACTGTGCCAAAGCAATTAAAAAAAAACTGTAATTTGATACTATTACAGTATTCATTAATATTTTGATTTAAAAAAAATATTTTTACCTTTTCAGTTTCATTTTATTTTTTGGTAAATTTGTTTTTATATACAAATTGTTCATTTTATTTCAGTAATAGTAATTTTCATACTTCAACTTACTTATTTTAAGTTTTTTTTTAATCTAATATTTATATTTTATTTTATTTAGCTTTATATTTAGCTTTATTTCAAAAATGAAAATTAATATAATAGTTATACCATTAACAATAACAATTTTTTTTTGTTATTGTTTTGACATGCCATATTTAAATGCCCATACTGTAAATACAATTTGTTGTACTATTTGTTAATAGGTATTCAGTAACACACAGATTTCAAATAGTGTTTTCTTTTCATCTTTCAGTCATTAAAAGTTCAATTCTGAATTTCTAATAAGTTTAAATTGGACATTAAATGCTGCAAATGAGATTTGAGAGCAAAAATTTTTAAGGACAGTGACCTTTAAATTCAAA
Organism: Cyprinus carpio; assembly: GCF_018340385.1. NCBI lineage: Eukaryota > Metazoa > Chordata > Actinopteri > Cypriniformes > Cyprinidae > Cyprinus > Cyprinus carpio. The sequence continues at coordinate 15,864,526 of NC_056620.1, forward strand.
TTCTATCATTTGGTCACCCTTGTGTTGTTGCAAACATGTTTGACTTTTTCTTCTGTGTAATATAAAATAAGATATTTTAATAAATATAAATAAAATTTTATTAATAAATAAAAGAAATAAAATCACAGAATCTTCATTTTTTCGCTGAACGATTCCTTTAAATTAAAAAGCTTTTTCAAACTGTACAGTTAAGGAATCTTTTATATGAAATCCGAAATGTACAATATGGCTAATTTCTACAGGCTGACATTCACATGGGCTGTGTAACGTGAATGTCATCAGCTCTGATTTGGGATCAGTGTTCAGAGCAGATAGAGAGCACAGCAAACTCATCTATTTATGATTAATGCTCTCCTAAATGTCAGCAGCACAGGCCAGTGGTTCACAGTCCCTCACAAAACCTCACATTCATTATAGTTCACCTAATGCTAACTCTACACTGAAATTCAATCTCAGGAAAAGACAACAAGAAACAAATCTCTTAGAAAGACAAGTTGAAGTGAAGATAGAAAAAAAGAGCAAAAGGACAGGTTGAGGAGAGACTGAGGCTGGACGGCACGTGAGACAGCTCACACGGACGCGATAAACATCATCCTGTCGTCTGTTCCCCCCCCCGTCATGATGCTGACATTCTGAAAGCGTGGGCTGGTAAGTCATTGTTTTAATACCTCAACTGAGAGATTCGAGAGAGAGGAAGAGGAAGAGAGAGAGAGAGAATTAGATGGAAAGCTAGTTATTAAATGCTAGATAATGTAAAAGGCTCAAGCGGTGAAGAGCAAATTTCAGCTTAAATCCTTTTCCCATCTCCCACACTGTCTGTACTCTTGGTACCTTTTTGAAAATCATTTTCAAGCCGTGGAACATCACATAGCAATAAAAATTAGTCAAGACACACATACACACATACACACAGGCACACAGAGCAGATACAGATTAAGGCCACAGGAACAAAGCCACCTAGCAAAAAGACACATTTAAATACTGCTTGAGTGGCATTTTGAGAACAAATCTGTGGAAATCTTTCCAAGGAGAGCAACATTATTTTCTTTTAAAATTGAGGCTGACTTTTAAGAGAACATGAAATGACATTTGCAAATGATTTCACCTCTGTAAAGTGATGTTTTTCAAACTGAAACAGAATATTAATTTGACTGGATTTAAAAAAAAGAGGATCCAACATTTTCAGTTGATTTATGGTTAATTTATTCATGTTTTTAATACATATTTATTCATATTATTTTAAATGATTTATATTATTAATGTTCATTTTAAGATTTTTACATTGTTTGCCTTTTTATTTAAATAGAGCCATTGGTATTTTTTTAAATGTTTAATATTATTATTTTTTACATTTTTATATGATATATTATGTGAAATAAGAAATTAAAACAGGTAATTTTTGCTTTATTATATTTTATATTTTATCATATTATGTAAATGTTTTATATTATTGTTTTTATTTTTAAGTTATTTGATTTTCTGCCTTTTTCACATGAAATATTGTGTAAAATAAGATTATGTAAATTGATAATATATTTAAATAGAGCCATTGATTTGTTTTTTATTGTGTTTTTTAACATTCATTCATATTATTTTAGATGTTTAATATAAATTTTTTAACTGTAAGTTTTTTTTCCCTTTTCTTCTGATATATTATGTGAAATAAGAAATAGGTAATTTTTTTGTTTTATTAGTTTTTATATTTATTAATATTATTTAAATGTTTAATATTTTAAAAGTACTTAATTGTTACTTTTTTCTGATATGTTAAGCAAAATAAGACCAGGTAAACTGATTAAATAAGTACGTTGAGTCATTGGCTTATTTTATTATTTGTTTTTCATATTTAATCATATCATCTAAACATTTTATTATTATTATTATTAATTTTCAGTTATTAAATTTTATTTTAAATGTTTTACTTTCTTACTTTTTTCTCCTGATATATTGTGTGAAATGAGACCTGTCCAAGTCATTAAATAAGTAAATAGAGTCATTTTCAATTTCAACAACTGTAGTCTTTTCAGAATGTGATATTGTTTTTCTCAAAGCGATCTTGATATCTTTGTCAACATCGTGCAGTAGGGGACTCAGTGTCCACCAGCTGACGGGGTGTTGAACAGCAGATGAAGGATCAAGCGCGTAAAGGAGCGTGAAGACTCTCACCAGAGCGCACAGCAGGTCCACAGCTTCCAGGATCAGCTCCTGGTGTCCGATGCGAGTTACCCCCAGATCCTCCAGCTCCTGATGTGTGATCCTCAGCAGCTGGTCACCTCCTACCTTCTCCCGTTCAAAGTTCTTTATATACTGCTGCAAGCAGTCGTCCAGACCTGTCCAGACATCAAGAAAATATCAGCAATCTAGGCTCATTCCTAATTTGCATTGGCAAAATTACAACATCCCAAAGTGCCCAAATGATAGGGGATAGTGGGGAAAGATGTCCTCCAAGACATTACTACTATATTGGAACATTTAGAGATGAATGTAGGATGTACAAGAAGATGATATATCATAAAAGTAATAATAAAAGTATCTAATATTACCCACACCCCCTTGCATGAAGATACTGGTATATTAAGCATTGACCTGGTTTCTGTTAGAGAGCCCATGAGTCATGCAGATGGTGCTGAACATTTAATAATTGCTCATCAAAGCAATAACAGTGGACAAGTGCAAGGTTTCTGAAATAAATATTTATGTATTTTCTGTTAATTAATTTCAAAAACCTTTCACTTGACCACTGTTAATGGTTTAGGCAATAACAGAGTAATTTAGACTTCTGCATTGTCTGACACAGAAATAAATATTGCCATTTACTGTACAATACATATTTGTATATTATCAAACATAAACATGCCCATTACTACAATACATAGGCCTCATACTGCGCAAACTAAGATTTATATCTACATAAACAGCTAGTTCACTCAAAAATGAAAATTTGCTGAAAATGTGCTCACCCTCAGGTCATCCAATATCTAGATGATTTGTTTCTTTATCAAAACATATTTGGAGAAATTAAGCATTGCATCACTTGCTTACAAATGGTTTTTACTTTTAAACAGTGTTTTCTGTGCATATTGCTCTCCTGATTCAGAAGAGAAGACTTTTTATAGCAATATTATGGATAGAGGACTCATATTTCAGCCGGAAGCAATGGTTTGAAGCTAAAAACATCTTAATGATGGATTTGTTTCTTACAAACATGCAGCTTTTCACTTTTCACAATGTTAACTGATGGACTGGAGTTATTGTGGAATATCTACCCATTGGTGAGCAAGTGATGTAATGCTACATTTCTCTGAATTTGTTCTGATGAAGAAACAAACTCATCTACATCTTGAATGGCCTGAGGATCAGTACTTTTTCAGCAAATTTTCATTTTTGTGTGAACTTTTCCTTTAAAGCAGCAGTGATTGATAATGAATTACTGTATAACCTCATCAGGCTTGCTCATGCCAAATGTCTGTGCAGCACAAAATCTTAATAAATGCATCTGCCTCAGACTCTGTTTACCCCAAAATCAGTGACAACTAAGAAACGCAATGGATGCCACACTTATACATGTTGACTGACAACCTGTATTCCACCCTAACTATGTCGCATATCCATCAAACTGACAGTAAATGACAGCTAAGCCACATCGCAACCTTCCTATGTTTGAGCGAGAAGTATATTTGATGGAAAGGAAACATAACTGTCCAAAAAAGCTGCATGTAAATAGAATTTGTGATGGACAGAAACAGTTTGTTTAAATGAAACCATAACTTCAGCCATTTTAAGATCTATATCAGTCTAGAAAGCTCCGTGTCCAGAATAAAAACCGTCCTAAATCAAATCAGAAATGATTGCTGCACCATCTACAGTAATGCCTCTGAAAACCAATAGGATGCGCACATAAATCAAAATAATAAAGCTACCGTCAGCTGTACAGGATAGATGCGGCTGCGAAGGCTATAAATACAGAGGAATAGAGTAATAAAGAATGAGTGATCTAGAAAGTTTCAAAAACACCACCATTCACAACTGTCACCATCAAACAGGTGACGACACACACTCTCCATAATGCTACACACTTGTTAGACTGCATTTGTCAGTCTTGGGCATTCTGGTGCCCAACAGCATGTCTCACAGCAGCCGCGCTCTCCGAACAGCTGCTGTTCGACACAACGTACATAACTGCAAGATTTGCATATTTTGCTTACAGCATGTACATGTGTTTATGATAGTGTATGGAAGAAGGAAGGTCATCGGAACTCTTTTTAATCTCACTAGCTGCCCTTAAATAATTAAATCTAATGCAACTATCATCATCCAGCTCATTAACAGGACGGGCCGAAACTCATTGGCCAAGACAGCAAGAATAACAATAGCTGTCATTACTGTTCATAAACAATATCAGACTCATTAATGAGAGACTGCTTCACTTGTTAGATAATTAGTTGGTGATCTGAGGTCTGATATTTAACCTGGAAGGGACTGCTGAGAAAGAGAATCTCGAAGGGAAATCTGATTCACGTACTAGACAGGTACAGTGAACAATTAACTGTTAATAATGATGTGTGGGCAACAGGATGAAGTGATTTAGAATGAAAATAATGAAATTAATCCCATTGTTAATCTTAAGAATGTACCTGTGACAAGAATGGTCCCTTACAGAAATTTTGGCTGATACTTGTAGCGATTATTAATTTTTAAACTTTGGTTAAAAACTAAAAAGATTCTTTCTCAAGCCCCTTTATAATCATATTACTAAAGAATTACCTTCTGTTGTACTATAAAGAGACTTTAATCCAGTACAGTAAAGAAACATCAGCTTCCACCAATATATTGTTCCATCCAAATGTACATGGAAGAACAGAGAAAAAGATAAGAAATACACACTTAAATGAGCAGACGCAGAGAGCAGCAGTGAAGACACACTGTTATCAGACAGCAAAGGTGCCCCCTGGTTACACTCAAGCAGCTTGCAAATAATTAATCACTGTAGTGGATTTATTAACGAATCTGAGGTATTATTTACAGATCATATATTCTGTCCTGAACAGACCCCCTTGTCTTGCTGTCTCTGCAAACCCTCAGTCATACAGGGGTATTAGAATAGCCTCGCTCTGTTACAGTGCATTATTCATTGCACACAACCTGCTCTTCTGACAGGTAGCACAGGAAAAATTCAGGGAGAGAGAGAAAACGCTGGAAAATGGGCCAAAAGGATATAAAGAAAAAACTTTAGCCTGAGCACTTAAAATATGACACATATTAAACACCTCCCCGGCTTCCCCTAGATAAAACAATCTGGCAAAAAGCTCTAGAGTTATGGATATTCTGAACCTTCCCAACTCTCCCAGATGCATTCTAATTAACGTCATTTAGTCATGCTCTTCCTTCAATATTCTATTCATCTTCATTCTTCATCTCATTTCTGCCAGCAGTGCTGTGTATTATGCAGATTTGGTGACCACTGAAAGGGTTGTCGTGACAACCGTTCAAGGCCACAAAGTGCTCAAGGGCTTGTGGGAAACTCATAGTGTTTCCCTGATTTGTTTTAAGGCTACTGTGGTGATTTGTGCAATTTAATGGCACACAGAGAGCAGTGATGGGGTAACTACTTCGAAACTGTTGATTTCAAAGCTACAAGATATATATAATTTTAAGTAGTTAAACTAATCTCAGGATACATATACGATACAATAAATTTAAATTGTAATAATCTTTCACTTTTCACAAGGATTCATCATTGAATAATTTTAACTGATTAATTCACTGTAATTAATCAGACAATTGAAAGCTATTAGAGACTGTCATCAAAAAAGCAGTGATGAAGCATCTTGATATGTTACAAAACTACTTGTTGGGAAAGTTAGCATGTTTCTGAAAAATAATGTATTTAACTTAGTAACATTGCTTCATTTAGATTACGTTCAAACTGCAAGTGTTGATGCTTGGGCCTTGATGATTTGGGCCATTTCCATATGTTTGAACAGTCTTATCAGAATTCATGCAACTTTCGTCACTCTGGATGACTGGAGTCACTCTAAAGATTTCACATACCAATTGTTTTTTTATCAATCGGTTAATATGGAAGTCAGCTGGAGAGACTCAGCTGGAGGTACAGTGAGGTGTTAGAACTCATTAGTAACACAGTGACAGCTCTATACAAGCAAAACTTGAGGGGAAAATATACAAGAAAAACTTTTCTCTCTTTCTCCTCATCCACGTCTTCCTTATTACCTGCACATGCTACTTGCCACTGTGACCAGTTCACACTCAAATCCGATACTGGCCACATTTAATAATGTGAGCAGCCAAAAAAAAAAAAATGGATATGAGCAATAAATCAGAATTAAGTACTAATTCTTGCAGTGTGAATGTAGCCCTAGTTAGATTAGAAAAAGGTGTAACATCCCTGAAAAGAAACATGAACACAGATTGCAAAAAGATGGGATAAGAATACCCATGAATCAGCTGTGAACTCCTACACAGGCTTTTTGCTGTTCTGCCATGACACCACCTGCGATGAGGCTCCAAATGTGTGTGTGTGTGTGTGTGTGTGTGTGTGTGTCCATCAATGAATCGTCCTTCCTCCGCCATCACTTAATCTCAAAGCCATAGGGGACTTTCTGGAGATGAGAAATTCTTCAGTTAAATAAACCCTGAGCCGTCCAGCTGTGCAGAGCTTGGCCTCAAGCCTCTGCTGGAGTAGGAGAGCTGAAGGGCTGGTTCTTGGACCAACTGTGAATGTTCATAAATACAGTCTTCTACAAAAAAATAAACTCACTATTCCAGATTGGTTTCTTCTCTGTGGTTTTGAACAAAATATAACTGGTTCTTTATGTTCTTGAGGTTATATGGTCTTCAGAGTAACATTCTTGAGGCTACATTATACTGTAGGTTCTTCAGATCAGCTTGTTCTACGGCTCTTATCTGAGAAAAAAAGCGTTCATATGCTTTGACACACAATGCACACAGGCAACCTGAGTTTGAATCATTTCCAATCCCACTTTCCTATTCTTTCCTCTTATCTCTTCACCTTCCTTGTGATGAAAATGGAAGGATGAGTGTAGGTTTTAATGCATGGGAAATAATATACTTATGGTAACCATATACATGTAAGGACCCTCGCAAAATTTAATAGCTCCGACGTTTCTTTTTCAGAGACTTAATTGAGTTCTTAATTAGGTTTCACTGAAGTAAAAACTACTGTAGTAATGGGAAGATCATATCAATGACTTGGTCTTTCAATTTCTTTTAAAATATTTATTTATTCAAGTCATTTTGTTCATGAGTTCAAATGTTATATTTTCAACAGCTAAATTCCCCAAACACTTACTGTGAATTAGGATAGATGAGCTCATACTGAAATCTGATTTTTGATTCCATAATCTTGGCAAATCTTAAATTACAAATCAAAGTTGAAATTCATGAGATCTCCACTGAGACGCTTTCTGAATTTAACAAGAAATGTTTGAGATAATGTTGAAATATCTGGTTTCTGATTGCAGATTTTATCTTCTGTGTGCAGTTTGAGAGCTTCTGTAAATCTATAGAAGATTACAGAAAATACAGAAAATTACTACATTAAAAATAGCAACACTACATTTGTAAAATCTGATTATCACTTAAGTGATTGTTTGAGTTAGATAAATGTCAACAAACGCAATAGTTTTGTCTAAAATTTACGATATATTATTTACTATATTATTAAGATATTAATTTTTGTTAAATTTCTATCAAAATATATGGGAATAGAGAAATTATCCTGATTAAAACTACAATTATTCCTCATTCCATAAATATTCTTCATCTTTAACACTAACTTTAACATCAACAAAGAAATGAGTAGTAAATTTATTGGACAAATGTAACAATCACTCGCAAAGAAAGATGGAAATCTGATATTTCCAGCATGCTTTGATACAGACTGTAAAAGGAGAGCAAATGTTGAAGGTATTATTTTGTGTGTTTTTGCACAAAATTAATATAATAGGAGATTTATCCATGTTTAATGTTATGTTGTATTATAATTTAAAGGGCTTATTCGCCATGGTACCAAATGTAGTCCTTTTTTACTTTCATTTATTAAATTCATAAGTTATACTTCATTGAATTCACAGCTTTCTTTCAACTCATTTTAGATGTTTTACAAAAAAATAGTACATCATAATTTAAGTTTTTAAAGTGCACACAAAATTGCTGCGGCCTTTTTCTCAGAAGAAAATCTATGAAGGTGTAAGTCTCCATTTTGCACTCAGGATATATTAAAATTTAATTTGCCACTTCTCTTTCCTACAAGTATGATAACTAATCTGACTCGGAGCATCACAGACTCAACAACATTACAGACAAACTCTGTAGTCCCTCTTCTAATGGATCTAGAGCAGCAACACCTACTCATGAACTCCATTTTCATATCAACTGCCTAAAAGCCTGTTTCTGATCTCTCTCAGGTACCGACTCTTGAGTAACGATCTGAATCCAGAGCATCAGCAGAGGAGCCCAGGTGTTCCCCACCCAGTTTGTCTCCTAACAGATGCTCTCCTCCCTACAGACATGAAACAATTGTTCAAGAGGATAGCGAGTGTCACCGTTTTCCTCCCATCTGTAAAACTCTGCAGCTTTGGCCTGTTTTTGCGAGCGGCCTCTGAAGAGTTGTTGTGGTTTCATTCCTTAGATGATCTTCAGATCACTGTCCAGGACAAATGTGAGCTCTGAGAGACGAGAAACAGCACAGCGTGTTCAGTCTCTTACAGAGTATATACTGTATCGGAGTGTTTTGCTGAATATTTCTCTCTATACTGCGGCTCTTCAGTTCTATAAAGTGATTCAGAGATGACTCACACCCTTTACACCCACTGACAGCACACAAACACACTTTTACACTTTTTCACAGGAGGGAAGAGTCGCCCCGAGCCAAGCCACACACCCACACACCCGCCCCTCGAAGCTGCAGCCTAGGACGCAGCGCTACAGCTCTGCGTGAGTGTGTGTGTATTATTATTCAAAGGTCTTTAACCTCGCTTTCTTCCTCTCGCTCTCTACCATTTCTGTATTTCTGTCACACACACTCAGTCAATCCTCCCCAGCTCCGCCACATGTCATATGAAATACAATATTCATGCGTTGCCTTAGGACACACCCCGAAGACAGGCCTGGAATCCCCAAAATGCTTTAGTTGGAGAGCCTGATACATGTGTGTGTGTGTGAATACATATGCTCAAATGACCTCCATAAGTGCGTGCTATACATTTTCCACTCAATTATAACCTCATAAACCATCAAAGAAAGCACCAAACCATTCAGAGCTGAACGGCTCAAAACGGCAGCGCCTCGTTTCAGGGAAGTGTCCTAAAAAGCAGCTAATGCACCTTCCTACATGACAATCAATTATGATGGTGTGGAGAGAAAGTGACGTGCCGTTACGTGGTCTTTCATCTTTCTGTCAAGATATTTCAGCTGAAGCGGCGATTCTTCTTCTGCTCGATTGGTAAAAAAGAAAAAGTTTAAGTGAAGAATGCTGGGACGGAAAATGAGTTCAGGTTTTTTGCTGAAACTCTTGAAGCGTTTTGAATTATATATAATCGTTAGATCTATGTGCATGTAGCAGCTAAAGGGGAAGAAAACAAAAAAGCTGTCTCTCTAATATCTCAATTTTTTCCCATAGACAGGCATGATATACTGCTGTATTCAGCTTCTCCATCCATAATTTTGCTATATATTATATTGTATATATTCTATATAGTATGTCGATAATGGTTTCATTTATTTGACTTTTTATTGAATAATAATAAATCATTATTATTTAATAATGTATTCTTAATATTCAAGTTTAATTTTTCCAACTGAATTCAAGCAAAAACCTGAAACAAAGCTTTTATTTTATTTTATTTTATTTTATTTTATTTTATTTTAATAATGATAATATCCAAGTTTTGTTTTTCCAAAGGAATTTAGAAAGGAATTTGAGGGAAAAAAAAATCTAAAAACAAAGTTGACATTTAAAGGGGTCATCAGATGCCCATTTTCCACAAGTTGATATGATTATTTAGGGTCTTAATGAAAAGTCTATAACATACTTTGGTTAAAATTTCTCAATGGTAAACAACACCCTTTTTACCTTGTCAAAAACATCTGTGACACAGCAACCCGTTTTAGTGCATGTTCCTTTAAATGATAATAAGCTCTGCTCCCCCCTCCCCTCTCTTCCATGGGGTGACGAGCCGTTCTCATAAAACTGTTTACTTTACCCATGGAACTTTGCGATTTGCAACGATCCATAAAAGAATCCTTAAACTCACTTCTTCTGTAGGTGAGGCTGGATCACGAATGATTTGCGGGATCATAAATGCATTTAGGTAGACTGGGGGAGCATTCCCTTCAAAAACAAACATAAACCACTGCGTCTTCAGCGGCTCAGATGTCGGGAGTAAATGACAACTGCTATGTTCTTTATTGTCTACTCCAGCTCTGGCATCGAAACAATGGCGGACTGATGACAGCTCACTCAGCGTGGGTCTAAAGGCCCGTTCACACCGAGAACGATAACTATAAAGATAACTATAAAGATAACTATAAAGATAACGATATTAGCGTCCACACCAGCGAACGATATCTTCTTTTTATTCTAAGCGCACGCTCGTCTGGCGCTTTAAATTCTCAAGCTCGTTACAGCAGGATGGATTCTGATTGGCTGTCAATTTTTTATCGTTCATCAGCTGGAAAAAAAATTGTTTTGAAAGTGATTCCAACAATATCGTTTTTCTTTGTCTTTATCGTTATAGTTGTGGTGTGGACTCTGCTGTTCTTTAATACTGAAAACAATTTTTAGAACTATATCTTTATCATTATCTTTATAGTTATCATCCTTGGTGTGAACGGGCCTTAAGGCTAACACTTGTGTCAGTCAGCAATTGTGGGAGGGGCCTGGGTCTATGTGATGGCTTGATATGAGAAAGGGGAAATTATTTAACGAGAAAAAAAAACACTTGGTAAATCTTTATCATTATAGGGTGGTTGTGTTCACACACTGCCAACACACATTTCAGTAAAAGTGCATGGCGCATCCGATGACCCCTTTAAATGACCATGATATCCAGATTCAGATTTTTTTATCCACGTTATTGTTACATAGTTTTATAGACTTACTGTATTTCGACACCTGCACATAGATTTATAGACTTACGGTATTTTGTGATGAACAATTCTCAGTTGAATTGATTCTGATACCAAAATATCTCAGTAGGTACCGATTCAGGACTTGAATGGTCCATCAGCGGATTTATAGGCTCTAGTGCACAGCTACCAGGGTCCGTCAGTTATATTGAACACTCCCTCAATGACTCTATCTGAAGCACTGCTGCCTCCCAGTAAAACCACAAGCCACAAAAGCACAGCAAGATCGGGACCGCAGTCTAACTGGGAAACCACAGAGGCTGGTTCTAGTTCAGCCAAAGAGCTCCACCCTAATCTTTACAGAGATGGAGGCATTGGCATCAGAGGCAGGCCTTCAGTCAGAGGCTGAAATGTTTACTCTGTTCTCTGGAATCTGTTGGCCAGCATAGCAGATACATGGCGCTTTCTACAAATAGTGGATAAGACATATAAAAAATAGCCTGAAAAAAGTTTTTTTCGAACAATAATTTAGATAACAGGATTTAGTGGTTGAGCTTGATGAATACAGTAAACACCAACGTTTTATCGTTAGGTTAATTTTATGTTACATAACATTTCTAACACTTCTTACAAAAAAATTAAAAAAAAACATGGGATTTGTGTCTCTGATGCTTTTACTAAATAAGCACACTGTATTCATGGAAAGTGACGCACACTGGTAGCCGCAGGAGATGATTATACATAGCACTTATGGGAAAAAGCAAGAAAAGGAGTAACAAAGTAAGAACTGGAGATAGAGAGATGGAGAGAGCAGACTTGCTGTCTATCAGAGTTTGTGAGGCTGCAGTGATGTGACAGAACTTGATTAGATCTAAAGCCCCACGGTCAGAAAGCTAATCAAGAGGAAGGAGCAGTCATACACACCCACAGACACCCTAAAGCTGTGTTTCCAGCTGTTGCATTCCGAACACTGTAAAAAAAAAAAAAAGAAAAAGGTGTTCGATCCTTAAAAAGTGAGGATATGAAGGCCACAGCTGGCTTAATTATTTCCAAGGAAATGCCTTGACTGAACTTAAAAGGTCATGTCTCCATAAAAAAAAAAAAAATCTGCCATAATTATAACAATTACAAATTTAGGTTAAGTAATTCTAAGTTGTTCTATGCAAATTGCGATATTATGTCATAATAAGTTTTCAATGAGAGCAAAACATCATAAATACCCAACAATGGAACATGAGACTTAAACATTCAATACATGAAACTACTGAGTTTTAGAAAAAAATATTAAAATATTTATACCGTTAAAATTTTTTATCAAATGTAAAAATTAATTAATTTTATAGCTTAATAGCTTTCAAGTTTTTTTTGCTCTCTATATTTTAGAATATTTAAATAAATATTTCTTAAGTTAACTTAAATCTTTCTGTCATCTTTCTAGTCAAAACAGCATCGGTGTGATGAATAATTCTCAAAATTAAAAATTTATTATTATTATTATGTATTATATTATTTATATTATTATTTGCAATTATTTTTAATTACAGTTATATATGATTTTGATTATGTAAGCATCAGCAGTAGGTTTATAATATTGCTGTTTAAATCACAAACACTCTTGCAAACAGTCACACACCGAAGCAAACACATTGTCATTTACTGGTTTGCGACATCTGATGATAGTAACCTTTTAACCAAGACACTGAGGCCATGCTATTTCAGAACAGAGCAAATCATTCTGTTAAATCTTGTACATCTCCAGGGTACAGGCTGATGTACCATTAAATGTCCTGCTGTATCCTCAGCCTCATCTTTCCTAACCACTGTTTATTAAAAGGCCCAGCATGGCTCTGAGAAACCACAACAATTAAACATAGAAAAGTAATATATTCATTAAAGAGCATTAAAAATGCAAGTCTTAGGAATCCTCCAATTAACAATAATCAGTCCTAGCACTACGTCTCACTTGCTTGCGTCTTCATCTTCACGGCCCTTCTCCGTCTCTGTTTTTTCAGCTCCACACCTCTTATTAAATGAATATTAATCACAGTCTGATCTCAATGACCCAGACAGCTTCCACATCTCAGGCTAATCAAATACACGCCACTCTCTTCTCTGCAAGATTTCTGAAGCCACATCGACCAAAATCCATACTATATGTCTGAAATGTATATTTAATTTTAATTTAAATTCTGTCATCATTTACTCACCTACACGCCGTTCGTTTATAGTTATTTATAATTTATATATAATATTTTATATATAAATATAACATTTATTTTTAAATATATACATGCATGTGTGTGTATTTAGGCTATATATGCATAATAAATGTACAAAGTACACACACACATGTAAACACAAACTTTTATTTTGGATGTGATTAATCGCGATTAATCGTTTGACAGCCCTACTTTATAGTTATCGTTCTTGGTTTGGACTGGCCTAAAGACAGATTTTTGTTTTCAAGTGCTGGATATCATTTCTGGCTCTGCAAAATAGACAAACTTGGTCTTGTGTCCACATGATCACTTTAAAGTGTCAAGAACAGACAAAGAAGTTTGAGACATCCCTCCCACCATTCAGTGGTCTCTTCCAAATGCTTTGCTGATTCTGAAGTAAATGAGTTTGTGCCACTCCAGGCATCACCAATACACCATTCCAGCATTAGCGAGACTTTAATAATGGCATTTAGAGAGGGCCATAGAGGGGGTGTGCTGAGTGTAATGTGTAGGCCTGGGGGTGTGCACAGCATGTACAAGCATCGATCAAAACCCTCACTGACTCTCTGAGTCACAATCTGAAAAATAGATTTGCAATAAGTCACAGATGCAGTTTGACCTTAAGCTCATGTACATATGTACCCCTCCAACACACACACATAAGCCTCCACTTCAATTTAGCTTGAACCAGCCTGATTCAGCTACATCCTGTCTCTCTGTAAGCTGCATTAGCCACGCTATTAAATTAATCTGCTCTTCACAAGCAGGTAAAATACCGCAACTCTGTCTTTTGCAGGTCATGTGCTTGTAATTGGGACAGTAAGCGAGGGTCAGTATCAAGCCGCTAATGGGTCTAGGTAGATATTATAGTTAATAAATACAAGTCTGAATGGATGAATGATGAATGTGATGCTCACATTGATGCACAAATGACAAGACACAAACACTGCAGTTCTAGTACACATGCACATGCAAAAAAACATCATTTAATGAGAGGATTAAAGCTTTGACCACACATTCAGGATTGGGGGATCAAATGTATTCATTTCAGAATCAAACTCTGTGTCAGTAATATGAATAGGCCCTATACAGTAGGGTGATGTTACTCCCCAAAGTCTATAGTAGGCCTAGTTCATCCAAGGTTTCCAGTGAACCAGTGCAAAAAACTAATAAAATAGCACAATATGCTGCTTTCATAACCTTCATTATTGCAAATGCAGAGCGCCTAATGCAATTCTCGCATATTTCTATTTCGTCATTACATATTGGCTCGAAGACATGATATGGAGAACAATTTTATGTCTGTTATCTGATAACAAGCCTTATATCACAGATCTGTGAATCATTATCCCACTGGGACGCGCTCGAATCCTGTCATACAACCTCGATAACTCACTGCTTGATTTGTTATTGTGATGACGAATCTGGACACGCCGCCCACGAGAGCAGAGAAGGTGCGTAATTGCCCCCTCCGCCTCCGCATCAAAGATTCTGCTTCTCTTCTTCAGCTATAGCCTACACGAGGAAGCTCCTTCACATCACATCTAAGGAAATCATCTTAGAACGATAAAGGTGGTTTTTGATGTTCTGTGACCAGCACTCCCATTACTGCAGTTGTAGAGCAATTCGGAGTGAAAGCTTCTTGATGTACCATAACAAAGTTAAATAAGTCGCTAAATATATTTTGTTGGCTGAATGATGAGATTTGATATGTATTAATCTATAGCGTTCAGTGCGGTTGAGTTTTTAAAGGAATTTCAGTCAGTAATTTTCTGTCGACGTTTCTAGTGTCCCCTATAGCTAACCGTCAACTATGTTAAAGACATTTGAAACAAAAAAAGCTTATACATTTGTAAAAATATAAGAGAGATATTAATATTAATTACATTAATCGTGTTTTGACGTACCATCCCATAACGGAAAGCGCTCGAGCAGTGAACTGTTACTATGGTTACCTCCTCAGGCAAACGGGACTTCGGTTCGCTAGCGGCTATATAGTGCTTTCCGAGTAACTTGTAAAATAACTTTTGTGGATGCTGAACGCTGTAATTGAAACACACATTTATAAATAGTTACTAGTAAAGGAATGCTGACTTTTAAGACTTTTGTTTTGACTTCCTTCAAGTCGTTGCATTGAGGGTCAGACTCCAACACATAGCCTACAGTAATTCGCACCCTGATTGCCATTATTAACATCAGACACCTGTACGCTTCACTACTTGGGAAAAAGACATCAAGAATGCCCAACAAGATTATAAATGATCTGAGATATCAAATAATATTTTTTCTTGACTACTGCACCATTACATTAGAACGACTTTGCGGGTTTAGGGAGCATAACGCATCACGTAGCCTACCTTTCATCCAATCCACAACTTGACTGGGGCTCCATTTACTAACGGGTTCCATGACGAGAGCCATCGCGAAACTTTCTGTGATTGTCCCCTTAGCACTGCTCCGAAGGGTAGAAGATGTGGTTTAGCGCAGCTCTGGGGAGCTCAGATCGGTGGTCTCACGTTAAGCGCCTAGATTTGGCCGCCGGTTACGCGATTTCATCCCATCCAGAATTGCGCATCCAAAAGCGTCACACCGAACGACATCAAGCACATTCCTAACCCTTTACTCCTGTAAACTCAAGGGTTTCTTATTAATATAACACTCATATCTAAGAGCTCAAGCCAGGTCCCCGTTTCAGTTCAGATCCTGGCATAATGTGCCATGCTCAGCCGGGTCCCCAACAGCCGCGTCTTCGTGCCATGCACCAACTGCAGTCTCTCCTGTTTCTCCCTTCCCCTCCCTTCGTTTTCTTCTCCTCTTTAGGGGTCTGTACCTTTCAGAGGTGGACTAGTAGGTATATAGAGTAAGACAGAGAGAAATGAGCGTTGTACCCACGGGGACTCAAGTGAACGTCGCTTCCAAAAGCGGCGGCGAGCGTTGATTCAATTGGGCGCGCACTCCTCCTGTGGGTGGTGCGGCAAAGTGAATTTGACTCGCGCGCTCGGTTTATTTCCCACGAGGATAAAAGGCTTTCGGCCGTATTCATTTTAATGAGGGCACGCTGGCTCGCCCTGCTTCAGAAACTCTGTAAAAGCAGTGAACGCAAAGCATTTGTCTGGAATATGTAATGATGCTCACAGAGGAGCTATATTTGCATGAGACCTGGCCACTTGGGACTATGTGTGGCTAATGTTATGGTCTAGACCAAAATTATGGAGGACTATGGTAGCATAAACCATAAGAGTGACAGGAATTACTCAAAAATATATAAATGGGAGGTCAATCGGTGCTAGTTGCCACACATTTTACTCTAGTAAATATTTCTCAGGGTAGGTTTTATTTTTGAAAGTCAGTTTCTGAAAGTCAAGAACATACCCTGAAGTCTTAAAAAGCTATTAAACATTTCAATTTTTGTTTAAATGTTTGGTGAAAATAGATTGGTAAGTTTTATCATTTGGAACCTTTCAAAACATACAACAACTGTGGAACACAAAACAAGCATTCATGAAACAGCAAAAACATTGTTCTAACTATTGTTTTGGGCTGAAATGGTGGCCCTGTCCCTAACATTTAAAGTAAAATACACTTGAATTTCAAAAGAAACTAGGTTTTTGAAACTAAAGTATAAAACAACTATTTACAACATAAACAGAGCCATTTGGCTGAAGGCATTTTAATGTAAAATTACATAGGACTATACTGAAAAAAATATCTGAAAATTAAACTCCAAATCATATTCCTTGTGTTAAAGTAAACAGCTATACAGCATCAATTATTCACAGAAAGAGCCCCCCCAAAATATGTATTTAGCATAACAATTAGATACAAACACTTTGTTTAATGTGGTTTATTATTGTTGGCAGCCATGTGTAAAGAAGAAAAAACTTTCTTTGCCTCAGGAATTCTGTCTTAGACATCTTTAAGTGGTTCACTGAAACACAGATATAATAAATTAAATACTTTGTCATAAACATTTCTGGGTTTTTTTGAGGATTTTTTAGGTTTTTGTCATATGATGCTGAACAAACCCTTTTTGAGTGTTTTCTTTATAAATTGGTCTAGCAAACTCATCCAACATGAACAGTTTCGCCAGTTCACCATCGTCCCTGGCCTTCATCCTGGCTGCCTATTGATTTTGTTCCAACTCATCCTTACTTCAGAACCAGAGCAGATGGAGCCATGAGGCTGGAGTCGGGCCCAGATCAGGCCCCAGTATGTCAGCATGAATCATACAACAGATTCTGTGGAACCTCACCATAGAGATTCAGTGATCAGTGGGCTCTGCCCCATAAACATGCACTCTTAATCACACGGGGAGGAAAGAATCAGAGCAGGAAAACTGGAGCTGTCAGATTCATTTGCAGCATAGTCTGGCTCATGGGTTTTTTTTTGCACCTGATTTCATATTTGTCCCCTAAGTGTGCTCTTTAAGAGAGCCCTGTGTAGCCGCAACTGCTTTTGAAACTGATCTTTGTCACATTGTATGACATTTTAGTTTTTTTTTCTTGAACATTTGGGATAGTGCCCCCCCTACCAACCATACACAAACAACACTCATTCCTCTACCAGCATCAATAAACAAAACAGAAAAGATTTATCTCAAGCTTTATGTATGTTTTTCTTTAATAATATAGCCAGGACAGGTTTATAGATACATGCATATATGAGTTGTGATCTTGTAATAATCACATGCTTAGAGTGAGATCCGGATCGTTTTAGATACAAAAGAAAAGCTTGTCCTTTGTTCTGGGACAAGTGCTATGAAAAGCAGGGAAAGCACTGCTTCCCATGAGGCGATGGAACGTCAGATAGAAAGAGTCTGTCAGCTCTGCTTCCTTATGCTGTTTTTGCTGTACAAACAGGGTGGTAAACAAACACCTCCAGATGGATGGAGGGGGGATCGGCTTCAGAAGGCATTGCTGCTTTTGAGTGGGTGGAACTAGGTTTTTTTATTTCCTGCCGGCCTAGATGTTGTGGAGATGTTAAATTTATTCCCCCATCCATGCTGCTCCTACTCTTCTCAAATGGCAAAAAAAAAAGAGAGCGTATGCTGTTTTGGAAAATGAAGTGGGTTAGCAGTGCTGTCTGACAGCTGCCACAGGGCTGCTTATCCATAATAAACATAGCAGGGTGGAAAATGTTTGTGTGGCACCAAGATACCTGTGTGTCCTGAGAACGAGCTGAGAGGTTGCATACTTCAAGTAAACAACTTCTCAGCTTGTTCTCAGGACGCACAGGTATCTTGGTGCCAAGTAGGATACTTGTTCCCTTTAAGCCAGAATTTCCTTTAGGTAGCATGGTGTTAAAGAAATGGTCAGTATCTCTATCATGCTGCCAGTTTCTACAGAAAATTTCTCCACAGTTTGTAAGCAACAAATAAAAAATAACATATGTTCTTACTGGAATAAATATTTATAATAGAGCTGTTTTTGACAGGGTAAAAAATTAGCTTTTTTACACTAACTTTGAAAAATTTTAACCAAACTATGTTACAGACTTTTCATTAAGACCCTAAAGAATCATATCAACTTGTGGAAAATGGGCATCCGATGACCCCTTTAAAGGTGGTGGCAGCATAGGTATTAATCCGCAATAAGGAAGCTCACCAATTTATTACAATATGTTTACCTGCAGAGTCTTTCAGGAGACGTTACATGTGTTGAACTTTAAAGGTATACTCCACCCCAAAATGAAAATTTTGCCATTAATCACTTACCCCTATGTCGTTTTACACCCATAAATGCTTCTTTCATCTTCAGAACACAATTTAAGATATTTTTGGATGAAAACCAGGAGGCTTGTGACTGTCCCATAGACTGCCAAGTAAATTACTAGGTCCAGAAAAGTATGAAAAGCATCGTCAGAATAGTCCATCTGCCATCAGTGGTTCAACCATAACGTTATGAAGCGATTAGAATTCTTTTTGTACGCGAAGAAAACAAAAGGCAGAGGACGAATTGTTGAATAAAGTCGTTACTTTTGTTTTCTTTGCGTACAAAAAGTATTCTCATCGCTTCATAACATTATGGTTGAACCACTGATGGCAGATGGACAATTCTGACAATTTTTTTTCAAAATTTTTCTGGACCATGACAGTGTAATTTACTTGGCAGTCTATGTGACAGTCACATGCCTCTCAGTTTTCATCCAAAATATCTAAAATTGTGTACTGAAGACGAACTAAGCTTTTACAGGTTTTGAACGACATGGGGGTAAGTGATTAATGACAAAATTTTCATTTTGGGGTTGAGTAACCTTTTAAAGCCCAATTTATACTTCTGCGTCAAACCTATGCCGCAGACTGCGCATAGACGCACACCCTATGCCGTAGTCTGACGTGCACCTCTCCAAAAATCTAACAGTGCGTCAATTTTACGCGGACTGCAAGCACTGCAATTGGTCTGCTAGAACCCCTCCCTCCATATGTACTTGACTTTTGTGTGTGTTTATGTGTACTTTAATATGTTACACCTTCTTATATAAAATAAAACAAAGCAAAAAA
This sequence comes from Cyprinus carpio, assembly GCF_018340385.1. NCBI lineage: Eukaryota > Metazoa > Chordata > Actinopteri > Cypriniformes > Cyprinidae > Cyprinus > Cyprinus carpio. The sequence goes on from NC_056620.1 coordinate 15,884,353, forward strand.
TAAGTACTGCAGGGTCTTTGACAGGTCATAAACCCTGCTCTCTCCACGTAAACGAATGGGACTTGAGTCAAAATAAAAAAAATACAATACAATTCTCAAAGATGGTTTTGGTCATTTAAGGTATCATTTAACACACTTACAAACACACAAACATATCTTCAAATTTTCGTTTTTGTGATAAGTTTGATTTTAGCTAGTAATTTGATGCTATAAAAATGGGACATGTCATTATGGTTGACTGGGTCTGTGGGAGTTTGGGCTGGAGTTTGATACCGCAGCTCCACCTCACAACACTACTGTGTAGACTGGCTCCAAACAAATCTCTACTGCGCAGACTTGGGCTCCAAATGATGTCATTTACTCAAGATGGCAGTGGCCATACTGACACTGCATCCGAATGCTCTAAAATGCTGCCTTCAGAGGCAGGATTGCAAGGCATGAAGGAATGAAGGCACGTCCAAATACAAATTCTGCTTCACTTCCTGTCTCCGGAGGTACCTTCTGCTGATCAAATTTTGAAGGCAGCATAGATATATCCTTTCGCTGCCTTTGATATCCCACAATCCTGTCCATTCCATTCCGTGACGGTTATAAAGATGGATGGCATCTGAAAGTTCCATTTGGTGGTCAGTTTGTATGTAAATGTATATTTCTGACTAACTTTTTGCACTTTTTGTTAAAAAAAAAAAGATGAGCTTTACATTTCTGCTTTTAGTATGATGCTTTCTTACATCAGTGTTGCTCAACTAAAGATTGATACAGTAGATCACTTTGGTTCAGTAGTCACAATGGCTATTTGATGAGGCTAGTTGAAGCTATTGGTCTCCCTGGTCTGCGCTTTCTCTCTCTTTCTGTCTCTATAATAGCATAACCACTCTGCTGATGGATGGCCGTTTCCACAAAGCTAAACAAACACTCTCCAATAGAGCGATTGCAGGCCATTAAGCCATTCTATCAAGACCAATGGACAAATGTCTAGAGGAGCTGGGGTCCCTGTGGTGGGGATATAGATCCATTCTTCAGCCCCCCGACCGTCAACAACTTTGGATTAATCTCCAGTTTAGATTTCAGATCCAATCTCAAGGCCAATTTGTGTGGACCACAGTAACAAGGTTTTTAAGAGTCAATCGTTCAAAGTTACTACCAACTTCTAGATCATTTTCCAGACACGACAGAGTTATTTCCACTTAATAACCCACAGCATGTGGACTATTAATTATTCATTTCACAACTTCAGCTAGGGTTGAGCTGGAGGGAAGGGTTTTGGACTGTAATGGCGGGGAAATCCTCATTTTGCCCCAAAGACACTCTAGCGAGGACAGTGTGGCCTCCTATCTAAGGCTTGGTCTTTTCTGCATGTTCTGTTAAAAAATGATAATGACAGTCTTAGTTTACTAGGGTCTCCAAGCAGTGACTTACATAAATTACAAGACTGTGTGTGCACTGATAGGGAGAGAGTGCTAAATTGAACTGTTTGTGCAAGTCAAGGACAGTCGTTATTACTTTTCTAAGCAATCAAATGTTGTTGTTTTTTCACCTGGCAGACAAAATATGCAAAAAATTCCATAGACTTGCATTAAAGAAGGGGAAAAATGTGAAGGAGGGCCTTTTGACTGAGGCCAATAAGTGACCACCTAGCAACCACCTAGTAACACCCTGGCAACAACCCACAAATCCTTGCATCATGACAGTGACTTTTGCATGGATTGGTTTGCACACAAAATCAAGTTTTCTCCATTTCAGACCTGTTATTATTACTGTGTTTCCACCACCAAGGAAGATTTATGTACTTTAATGACAGGATGTGATTTAGACCTAAAGGTTGAATGAATCAACTACGGTCTATTACACTCTGCATAATCAAACCTCTATATTTTTCATTCCAGTCACTTTTCTCCTTCTCCTGTCCCTGTGGTGCTGTATAATAGCTCAAGTGCTTCAATAACACAATGGTGTTAATTATGAAAGGGAAGGATGATGAACAGATTTTGAGTGCAATACTAAACCCTAGTGGTGAAACATTGCAGTGCAGTATTTATGATTTATTTATATAACTGCATGACAGACAGGCAGCCGGTTTGTGAGCTGTTCCATTTTTAACTGTATTTATAATTTAAAATAGTGGGTTCTGCTTTCCTTGCATGTCTAGGATCCTCTCGATGGATTAGGTTTTTTCTCTTCTGAACATGTCCCTGTGAGATTGTTCTGCAATAAAAACACAGCAAAAATAGCTGAGGAAAAACTTTGATTATTTACCCATTGAAACAACAACTACACCCAGAAGGAAAAGGGAAGCATTATTATTTTATTCCCCTTCTCACAGCAAAAGACTGCTCATTCTGCACACTTATTAAACCACATAAATAATATTAATAATCAAGCCTGCATAAACAGCCTAAATGGAGAGTAATTTATATTTGTGATTTGCATTGCAGTCAGAATATCCTTTATGACATTTCTGAGGGTGCTGTAGCTATTATTCATTATTCATCTGGCACAGTGGTGTGGCGTAGAGAGATCACGAAAAGCGCTTGCTTTCTTCTGTATAGGTGAAAGTGTCTCCTTGGAAGGGCAGCACTGGTGGCTGGTTGTAGATGCCCATCAGGAAGATGCAGATGGTTCCTAAAGTCATAATTGGAGTGACCACATAGAAGCAGAGTCGGTCCACTGTCCTGGCAATCCCACTCCAGTTGTCCTTTTCCTGAAGTAGAAACATGTTCATCAATTAAATTCATCATTCAATAAAATGGATTAAAAATGTGTTAAATTAATCATTGAAATTAAATAAGTTAAAATTTAAATATAATTTTTATAAGATACATTTATAGTCTAAATTATTATTTGTATGTATTACTTTATATGCAACCAACTATATAATTTTTAAAATATCAAAATATTAAAAATGTATATTATATGTATTATATTATCGCAAAGCAAAATAAAAAGTTTCCAATATATATATATATATATATATATATATATATATATATGCATATAAATAAAAAGTTTGTGTGTGTATATGTGTATATATGTGTGTTGGTGTATGTGTGTGTGTTTCATCTTTTCAAACTCAAAGTGAAATGAAAAGTTCCCGAAAAAGGCTAAAAAAAAAACTACAAATGGTTCCGAAATAGATGCAGTTATCTTATATTTTTATTATGACACCTAAATTACTATAAAATGTATCAAATAGTTTGACATTTGTTCTATAGGTTTAAAAGTCTTGAGGCTTTACAGGGTTAAAAGAGGAAATCTTCTCCTGCAAAGTGTTTACTGGATTTAATTGTCTTCTTACCTCATTATAGTCATTTTTGTCGTGCATGTGCTTAACAATGTAATTGGCTCCTTCCACAGCTGGTTTCATCTCGTTGTACAGTTGTTCAGACACCTCTGAGTCATTACTGGATGTGTACGCTGTAAAGAATTTAATCTTTTAATGGCATTAAACTGTGATAACACTTTAAATATGATCATAATGTGAGTTTAAAGTGTCATGGTGATCACATGGGACTGACTGGCTTTGGGAGTGGGGCGAGCAGCCATGCCATGCCTCTCAGACTGCTTCTCAAACATCAGTTCGCTGCGTGATTTAACACTATAGTACTCCTCGGCCTGGGCGATGTACCCCAGTGAGCTGGAACGCCGTGGCAGCGCCCCCTCCAGACTGGGTTTGTCATCTTCTGGACGGGACATGTGCAGAAGACGAGGCAGTTTCTCCAAAAAGAACTGTAACAGATAAAATGACAGAGAATGAAAATTTGCCAAAATTAAAATGTGCTGAAAATGTACTCACCCTTAGGTCACCCAAAATGTAACTGAATCGGTTTCTTTGTTAGAACAGATTAAGAGAAATTTTGCATCACATCACCAGTAAATCCTCTGCAGTGAATGGGTGCCATCAGAATGAGAGTCTGAACAGCTGAAAAAAACATCACAATCACTAAAGTAACTGTTTTGGACTGTTTTCGCTTGTAAACGGTGCTTGATCTGTGCATATTTCTCTCCTGATTCATCAGATGAAACAACTTTTTCACTGGAGAAAGCAGTATTATGGATATATATTTTAGAAGCAAAAAAGACTTTTCGACTGGATTTATGTGGATTTCTTATAGACTATTATGTCTTTTTCAGCTGTTCAGACTCTCATTCTGATGGCGACCATTCATTGGAGAGGATCCAATGATTTACAATTTGGACATCCTGAGGGTGAGTAAATTTTCATCAAATTTTAATTGACAAATTGCTTTTGTTTCTTTTTTATAAGTCACTTAAGATAAAAGCATCTACTAAATGGATAATAAATAAAAAATAAATTAATAAATTGCTTTTTCTTCCTCTTTTATATGTCACTTATGCATCTGGTAAATGCATATGTAAAAAATAAATGTAATCTTTAGCAAATCTCAATCCTGTTTTTCATACTGTACATTATACTTGACTTTGCTTTTTTAACCCTTTTTATTTTTGTTTATTTAGGAAAAAATACTACAGAATGTTGAATTTAAAATAAAAAATTTTAGTGCATCTCTATACATATACTACTATTACACAACATACATTTTGGACACAATAGTCAAAGTTTGTCATGATTGAAATTATCAGTTGGGTTCACATGCAAAAAAAAACAATTATCACACAGACAAGAGAGGGCCTGACCTCTTTGGTCCATTCTGTCATGACATGGGTGCTGGGGGTCCGAAAATGAAGGTTGAGCACAATTACACAATTCAATACCACTACAGTGACCAGTACCATGATAAACATCAGATACCTGTCAAATTCAAAAACATTAATTTTATAACTATTTTTCTGTTATTAATAGAAAAATAATTTATTTAAAAAAATAACTATAGCATACTTCTGTGCAATATGTTTTTAAAATCAATACTTTAGTATACTATATTAGTGATACTAAAACATTCTCATGCAATGTCTCTGATGATGGCATACTTCACGATTAAGGGAACTGCCATAGATGTCTCAGGCAGACGCTGTGAAATCAGCAGCAGAAACACAGACTGAGCCAGCAGCACAGATATGGATAACGTCATCTTCTCACCACCTGAAACAGGGAAAAAATTAAATGACATACTGATTTGTCACATATATACCATAAACGGAAGGATCACTCACTGTCTGCAGGCAGGTAGTAGACGAGTGAGGCCAAGAAAGAGATGAGCACGCAGGGAATGATTATATTCACAATGTAGAACAGAGGTTTACGTCTAATGATGAGGTAAAAGGTGATATCCTGGTGCTTATTGCTTTCCATTGGGATGTTTTTATAAGTGTTTTTCCTGGCAGGCTTGTGAACAATTTCCCACTCGCCATTTTCTGTAAGAGGATCCAGAGATAGATTTTGTATATAAATGAAACAGTAGAAAAAGAGAAATATCTTTATGTCAGATTTCACCTGTGAATCCCTCAGGATCAATAATGATCCATTCCACTTTGTAGGACCTTTCATCCTCATCCTTCTCCTCTTTCAGATGTAAGCTAATTTCTTTGGCGTTGTAAGTTAATGAGCTGATGAGACAGAATGAGTGCCATGGGGGTCATTAGGCAGTAAAATACATGAAGCAATTCATATAGTAGTTCATAATTTCGATAGAGATAAAAAAACGTACCTGAACTTTAGTGAGCAGTTCTGCCAATCAAAAGGGAAGTAGTTGACATTAATAGAGCAGGAGCTGCGAAATATAGCTGGAGGCAACCAGTACACATTTCCATTGGGATAGATCAACACGTTGCAGTAATAGGCCACCTGGAACTGGGCATCATTGCTATTTTAAAGAACCATGAAATAAAAAAATTATGTAAAATACATAACTATTGAGCAATAAAACATGATAGAGAAAGGCATCCTACTTGTTTTCAAGAACAACTTCTGGTAACCACACCATACTTGGTGGCAGACGCAGGACAGTAATGTTATCAAACTCTGTTTCATTCCACTTAAGTCTATAATCAGTCCAGCCTTAAGAAAACCAGAGAGAATACAAAAACATACAATATATAAAATACATATCAATGCATATATATATATATATATATATATATATATATATATATATATATATATATATATATATATATATATATATATATTTGCATTGAATTTCATTATATATTAAATATACATTAAGATTATATATGGCACAATGGAACAATTAAAATAATGTACTTACATGCTCCATCCACACATTTGTTAGTAATGTTTCATCAACTTCTTTCTGTCATGGAAAAACACCTTTGTTAGACAGACTTGCACAGTATCAGACAATATTTATTTGACCTGTATCACAGTATATGAAATAGCACATACTAATATGTCTGATTTATAATATTTTCTCTGCTCTGTGTACAAAAACTGCTTATAGTGTCAATATTATGTACTCACCAAAGAAATAAGATTGGAAAGTGTCAGCGCCAGGTAAATATCTACAGTATCATCTTTATTTTGGACCGGACGAAGCTCTTTGTTGTAGCGGCGCTCCTTAAAAAGGTAGTTGATGAGGCGTTCCTCTTCATTCCGGCCCCAACATTCTGCAAAACATGCTGAAAGTCAAGTCTACTAGTAGTTGATGATTTTGACTGATAAAATATGCTCAGAATCCCTTTAACAGTTCAATATTGTAAACAAACACATCTTCACCTTTCAGAAAGTTTTATCAAATATATGTATTTACCACATTTTTATGAAGAAAATAGCTTTTATGGATGTAGTTCTCTTACAAAAAAAACAAAATCATAGAGGTATGCAACTCGTAAAAACAACAATGATCATCTATTGATTCAATAACAATCTTTTATATAACGCATTCAGTCTTTAGTTAAAGTGCTGTAACTTACCATTTAGTAGTTGTGTTACTACATAAACACGAAAGAATAACAGCTGACAGATTAAGGGTCATAAAATCCCACATTCTAAATATTAAGCTATTAAATATTGATTTAGCTTGTCCTACCTTGCAGGAAGAAGAAAAACAAGGACACCGTCAACAGATGAAGAAAGCTTCCCATCATGTAATGCTGTTGTATGACTTTCTGTTACTGATATTGAGGTGCCCGTCTAGGGCTTTCCAGCACAGCTTTTCCCTTGACTGACACAGACAGGTGTGGGATCAATCCAGACAGGAACTAAGCACACACATAATCTCCAATATTGACTATCTGCACTAAAGAGAGAGTAGGAGATGCTCAATGATATTTAACGGCCTAAAATGAGTGAGAGAGGTGGTCAAGAAATATAGAGCTATATGTCATCTTCCCAACAGTCGTTCTTATCTCAACTAAAAAGTTAACCTAAACCACCCCTCATCAACTGTGGGATGCCAACTGCTCCAATCTCCACTTTTGTACACATGGCTAGACTAAAAATGGATCAACTACATTCCAGTAGTGATCCTATAGCAGGCCACCTGTCAACAAAACAGAATGTGTTTACACTGACCTTGAGCCTTTAAGGCAAAAGTCAGATCTGTTGGAAGCTGTCAGTGGTGGCTGACATGGCTAGATTGTAAAAGAGAGGTGGATTGTCATGTTTTCATTACTGTTTTTAGCATAAGCCTACTACTATACAAGTTCCAGGATGCCTTTGAAATACCCAGCAGAGGGAGCCAAAAGATAACTCAAGGTTTTTAACTAGGAGACAACCCGAGCAAGGCCACGATGAGCAAAAGCTTTTTACACATTAAGCCATATTTACTTAGTGCTTTGGCATACAATTTAGGGTCAGTGAGGTCTGAATGCACTGTTAAATAAAAAATTAAATAAAGAAGCACTGCTAAAGCTGGTTACATTGTTCAAATTATTTGCATAGCCTATATTTTAATTTAGTCAAATTCTTGTATTCTTAAGTATTTAAAAGAGCTGATGAATACTAGGATACTAGTTAGTAAACCTGGGTGCCATCAACAATTGGAATACATACTGAAAATAAATAGTCATCTGAACCACAAATTTGCAATTGGTTACCAGTAACAAGTTACTTGAAACTATTGGGATGCGGAATAAGGAATAAAAACGGATGACTAATTTATATTGGCGTGTACAACTAAATTAAGAAATACTACACATGTTTTAACTACTTTCTAGTAATAGAAACCCACTAGTAAAATAGACACTAGTTTAATTCCTAGTTAAACGTCTAACTATTGTAAGTTATTGTGCAGCTACTGTCTTTATTTATTTATTTGTCCTACTCCCTCCCCCTTCAAACCCGGATGAATGACTTCATTTTTCCGTCTGGGTTTCCTTTATGGTCTCGGGATCTCCCTGTATTTCTCACAAGAGCTCATCTGCAGGCGGACGCACCCGTCCTCTCTCCGGTACAAACGACGGACCTGCAGATAGTCATTCCAGGGTCTTAGGCTGGACTGTATCTACCGACACTGAGTTAAAAGTAGTCTACAAAGACGTTATCGATAACTACTTACAAATAATATTCGCTTTCCCCTCGACCTTAGCTTGGAACTTGAGTATAGCCATGTCCGAAGTGCTGCCATACAACGAGGGGAAGATGAACGGATACGGGGCGGACAGTGATGTCAGTCAGCTCTCCTTCAGCTGTCGACTACAAGACACGAACTCGTTCTTCGGAACATCACAGTCCAAAAGGCCACCGAAACTCGGACAGATTGGCAGGGCAAAACACGGTAAGTATCAAGGGAGTTAATTTAACTACTTACCTGTAATAATATAATATAATAAACATGACAAACAGAGCACAAAGTTAGACACAAACATAAATTCACATCAGGTTAACACATGAGACTAAATTAATGCAAAATAAAAAGCATGAATATGAGGAAATAAATGTGAAGATTTAAAAAAAAGAAAATCAGATCTGATGGAGCATGTCCGTTTACTGTTTGTCGCTATAAATATGAAATATGAATTTATATAAAACATTTTAATAATACTTTACGGTAAACATACATGTATTGTCTTATTAAATGTATTATCATTTTCACTGTGAATCATATGGTAATTCATAGTTTATTTTATTTAACATTTATTCTTACAATATTTTACAGTAAATTTACATTTATATTTCTAGTTGAAATATTTTCCAGTGTAGGCTATATGATGAAACAAACAACAACAACATTATTTTTTTATATAAAGCATTTTTCCACCAAAAAAATTCTATAAAATATACAAAAAACAAAAAAAAACAGCTCTAAATAGCACGTTTTCCTGCTGACACAAATAGATAAATGCCCCTTTTCTTGCATTCATGCATACTATTTGAAAGCTCCACTAAACGTCTCTGTCTTCTCTCCACAGTGGTCATTGAAGATGACCGAATAGACGAAGTCCTGAAAGGGATGACAGACAAATCGTCTCCCGGCGTGTAAAATTGAATGATTATACCTCGTCAACCTTTTCTTTTAATCACCGGTTTGAAGCACTTGTCGCCTGTGCATGTGAACGAGAGGTGAAGATGATGATTCAGTGTACGAGTACAGGACGAAGGATGAAGAGCCACTCTGGACAATGGGTTAAAATAGTGAGAAATGAAGATGCTGGCAATTCTCCAACTGAAACCCATCCCAAACTGCTGCTGTGAAGAAAGCTGCCCAAGATTTCTGGTCATTTAGCCCCTCGTCTCGTAGACGCTGTGGTTCTGGGTGTGAGATTTCATCACGACATCAACAAACAGAAGACCCCCACCCCCCTCCACGATTCATAGGCATCTATCACACTATGAGCTACTCGTTCAAGGGAGCTGTCCAGTTCAGCACCTGAAGCACAACTTGACTGTCTTTCCAGAGAAATAAGCTATATTTATATCTTGCATGGAAATGGGATGATGTATGTAATCGAGGGAAGATTGATTACATGTTTTATTCACTTCCTCCACATCTACATCCATTCCATTTTCAATCCTTGACTGATCATGCCCAAAATACATTTTATAGCCAACAAAGCCACTCAACGCCAGCAAGGAAGATCTGAAGAATCTGCAATGGAGGGAAAATGAGAAGGAGTACTTCTTGTTTGATTTATTGCGTCTTTTCTATGACTGTTTATTTGTTTGGCGTTGTGTATAGATTAATATATACGGTTCTCTTTGCATGAACTTTTCTCTTGTGCCATTGCGGGTGTTTCCACCTCTTTTAAACCCAGGCACGCTTGTTTTTACCGAAATCAATATTTGTATTTTTTATATCTGAATATTTGTTACTCAGAACGATATTAATAGACAGGGTATGTGTAGATACAGAGGCATAAAACGTAATCAAAAAGGACAGACTGAATGTTATTTTGGGGAAGGGTTTTCACACATCAGCATTAACATGCTTTCCGTTGCAATAAGTGATCATGCCTTTGTTGATAACGAAATGGTTAGGAAATATAATTTCAGAGTATGTTCAACAGCACACTCACTGTAATTACATCAGTGTTTTTTTTGTTTTGTTTGTTTGTTTGTTTGTTTTTTGAGCATCTCAGTTGATTATTTATTTGTTTGTTTTTGTATTCTTTTGTGTATGGTTTATTGTGCATGGAATATTTTTCAAGCTTATAAACAATTTATGAAGCAAAAAATGTGCACACATGTCTCTACATTCTACAAATGAATGAATAAATGAATTCAGATGAGTCATTCACTATGGGGTTTCTTTCATTTTTTGCCTAAATAACTGAAAAATCAGAATATAGATCCATAGACTAAATAACTAGCAAAAATAAATACTGAGTGAAGAAGAAAAAGAATTAACTGCAGGTCATGGGCTGTCCTTTAATTTAGATATAATCTGGTGAATTTAAGAGGTATCTGTGGATCTTAATGCAGGAATGAGACTGAATCGGATCAATTCAGCTGTTTTCAGAAATGTTGCCCCCTCAGCCAAGCTGACAGCATGAGAACTAATCCACAAACAAACAAGCTTCATAGCTCAGTCTGCCAGTGCCAAGCAGGCATGCAAACCTTCAGCTGGTTTAAATAAACTTGCAGATAAAAATACATTGCTGAAAACAATTACAGCTAAAATTTACTGTTGTCTATTGCAAAGCTGCCACACGGCCACGGCGCTATATTCACATCACCTCGTACAACTCCGCAGGCTTTTCGTCATACATTTCGTCTTGCGGCCCAGTTTTTGATTTTAATGAAAATTCATACTCATATAAATATTCTCTATTCAAAACAACACAATAAACAACTTAATAATAAACTGTTACTATATATAACCAGATAATTATAAACTTCATGAAATTGGATACTTCCATCAGGGGATGACTATATAATATCCAAATGTGAGCTTATGTGGAGGTGTTTTTCATGGTATTGTCTAATCTGTTCTTCTCAGGTGAGTAAGAAATCACTCATCACAGAGTAGGCTGCTTATTACAGTTTTTTTTTTAATAAGATACTATTTTCATAAGTAAGGTGTACATTTTCAAAACTCTTAGTAGAAAACTTAAAACTGATCCCACTTGTAACACCACTAGTCATTCTTCCAAAACCTGATCTCATGATTTCATTGTACAGTTGCACATATTTTCATTCCACATAATAATTTTCAAAACACAAGATCATTTTTATATGTATTGAGAACATCTGAATTAATCACCAAAACACAACAGTATGATCTTCTTTCAATTTAGTACTTTTAACAATCAGTTCATTCAAGAGCAATTAATGCAAGATTCATGTTTCAAATCACCTTTGTTGCTGAAATAATTACAGTAGGCCTAAAACAGGCAATAACTGTCATGTTAGAAAAGTTTTGCTTATTTCTGGGTACCAATTTGTCCTCAAAATACTGTTACAGTAGGTAGGCACACACACACACACACACAAAAGTTTTCCTATCATTATGGTGGCATTCCATGCATCCCCCTACACTAAGTCTACTCCTAAACCTACCCTTATGATTTTTTTTTTCTCATAGGGCCCTAAAAAGACAATGATTTAAGATATTGGCATCTTTGTGGGGACACTTAGTGGTTAACAAAATAGTGGTTATCATCTTAGATAAATCACTGTTATTGTAAAAATAATTCATTGCATTTGGTTATCCCTAAATTGCAATCAAGTTGTATAGAAACTATATATCTATTGAATCTATATCTATAGATGCACAAAATGATTCACTGATTAACCATTAAGATGAGTTAGATTAAATAATAGACAAATGTATTAAACTGAATGAGAAGTCATGCAAATGAAAAGTTTGATAGTAAGAGCTTTATGAAAGGCAGTTACTGTGAATGAAACATTTATATAGATGAAACACTTATTTTGTGTAGTGAAAAGGATATTTTGTGATTGTGTGTATTTTACTAAAACAATTGAAAATATGCTGAAATGTTTGAAAAAAGTGCACTTTGAGATTAATACTAAGAGTTTTGAAAATGTACCACTTGCTTGTGAAAATAGTACCAAACCAATTTAAAAACAAACAACAACTATAAAGTAACATGTCATCACAGGACACCTGAGCACCGCACAGCACACATCGCTAAACCAGCCGCATATCTCTCCTGTGTTCCCATAATTCCACTCACCTAAAACACATATCCGTACACCCCTCGGAGATAAACACAACTTTAAACTACTAGAGCACATAAGCCATTATTGAGCACTCTTCCATCCAGGCTTAAGCAAACAAGCGGAACAGGAAGGTGACGTTTGTTCTGAGTTTAAAATTGACCAGTTTGACAACAGAGGAGATGCTTGTTCAGTTATTTCTCAGTTTTCAAGTTTTTGGAAGTAGAGAACATCTTTGCTTTAGGTGACAGCAATTAAATAATATAAGTCATATTAAAAAAAAGCCTGCAAAAAATACCCACAGATGTAGCTTAAAACATCTGGGTATTGTTTGTATTTTTTTCTGTCCCTGGACATTCTAATCTTGTTTTCATAACCTTGGATTATAGCCTAAAATAATGTCTTTAGAATAATTCATACCTGTTGCCTGAGAATTGCAGATATTAGTAACCTTACACAGAGGAAGATGGCAATCTGATTTCTTCATCTTCATCTTCAAGTAGTTTTTGTAATCAAAAAAATGCTTTGAAATGCACATCATATTATGTGCAAACAGACACTATTTTTGGAATCAGTGTCTAGTAAGAAACAAGTACTGGATTTCATTCAGCAAATACGATGCAGACCGGTTTTTGCAGAAAATAATTAAATAAATGAAAAAGGAAATTGTGTGTGTTTGTGTGTATGTATATATATATATAATGCACTATGGGTTTAAATGAACATTTCTTTAAATAGACTGATTTGCATATTCATGCATATTATGCATAATTCCATTCAGCAGTTCAAATGTGCATTCCTCTGTCTTACAACCACAAATCCTGACCCAAGAAGGTTCAGTTTCAGTTCAAAAGTTTTATTTGCTGTATCAGTTTTCTTGATGACCCAAACGAATGCCTCCTAGGGGGTGTGTAATGTGCCATGAAGTAGTGTCTCAAATAGCACAGAAGAATCTAAACAACCCTCAAGCTCCTTTTCTTATAAAGCTCTAAAACAGACACAAATTACATTTCAGCAGAGAATTAAAAATGAATGATTTCTGGTTTATTAATGCAGGCCTCAGAAGAGTTTGTGTTCTGCTGCGGCACGGTGCTGCGTTTGATGTTTCTCTGTAACAAATCCAGAGGAGAGGCGTCGGAGCACGACAGGAGCTCCAGGAGGCAGGACACCCAGCGCTCGCTGCAGGAACAAGCTGCATGTGGTGCACCTCTCTGCTGACTCACACACACCAGCATGTCATTCTGAGTTTGAATTTCAGATTGAATATTAGACAATATTTAGGGCAGCATTCTGAATTGGAGAGAGGCTGCTGAGTATGTGAAAACAGATCATGCAAATCCAAAGAACATAAGAAAGGTCAGATGAGGAGAGACAGAAAAACAACGAAGAGGCAAACAAGTTTTTTTGAGGAAGGGAGGGTCAGACTGTCTTGTTTTTGAAGCACTTTTTCATGCCATATCTTTGTTTTATCGCCCATAATCTCAGATATCATTTGCATTCACATGCATTCTTTGTGATTAAAGTTTACTGAGAAAATTGCCTAGTGACCAGGACTGTGCACCATTCAGATTTAATTTGAGGCACCAAAAAGGATAAAGAATTATGATTCAAATGTGAAATTAAGGAAGTAAAACTGAAATAGAATTCAAATAACTGCTGTAAGTGTGGTTTTTAATTAAAAAAACTATATATTTTTTTAATAATACATAAACGTTATCATAGATTACTGAGGATATTTTTTCGCATGAACATAAGCTGATATTAATAATTGTGTTTCAAACAGAACTAAAATTAAAAATATTTGTAACTTAAAATATTTAAAAAAAATGTTAACCTATATTATTTCAGCTATAGGTACTAAAATAACTAGATAAACTAAAACTAATAAATGTAAACATATGAACATTAAAAATCTAATAAAAATGACAAAAACAACAAAATTACTACAACTTCAAAATGACAGTGAAAAGAGGAAATATAAAAATAAAATAAAATATTATTTAAAATAATAATGGAAACTATGACAATATATCAATAATGCTAACACTATGCCACCTATGAAAATTAGTATTTAATTCCTATATATTAAAATCTCATTTAATTTTATATATATTTTGGTGTGACTATATTAATTATTTATTCAATTGCATATTTAATTTATTAATTTATTGATTTTTTAAATAACATTTGTTATATTTTAATAAAACTATTCAGATAATTATTTTATTTATTTTATATTTAATTATTATTTTCATACATTTAATAAACAATATGATGGACATTTTGATTGCTTTGTTAGTTGTTTTGACAATATTGGATATATTTCAGAATATTTTCGGAAATATCTAACCATGCAGTTCTTCATATCACAGAATAAATAGTCAACAGTTAACAATTCATTATTATTTTGTCACTGAACTTTTGTGAGATTGTGTTGAATTGTACATTAGCCAATTTAGGTTTGTGTAGGGTTAAACTGAAATATGTCATATACTGCACATCTATGGTATCTTTTGTTTGTTTTTATACCTCAGCAGTAACACACACTTTTCGTCCTTATAAACTCTTCATAACTATGACATTCTAGGCAGATGAGGAGACTGTAAGAAAGGGGTAGGGTGGACTTAAACATTGTCCTTCAATGACAAGAAGCTTTACATGGATGTTTCATGAATGCAAATTTTTATATAATCCGTGAGCCTGGGATTATCCTTTTATGGGAGCATCCCATAGGAATCCCAGTTATGGAAAGTTGTATGCAGTGGTGAAGTAAGCCGATGTATATGTCCTTAACGTTAGCAGGATTAACTGAACATCCTTCACAAGCTGTACTTCACTCTCATTCATCCTTCACTACAGTGAATTTCTAGAGAATCAGCATTAATTGAAAAAGTTACAAAGACACAATTTAACATGTCTATGAAAATGCCTAGAAAAGGTTGCATTGCCACCTTCTCTATTAATTCATTACATCTTTAATCTGTTAAATACAATACAGGAGAATTTTGAATATCAGATATATAATGAAGTGTAATTAAATAAAAATAAAATGCCATTAATATATTAATAGTATTATATTATATTATATTATATTATCCATCCTTGATTATATACCCCACAAAAACTAATAAACACTTCATTTTTATTCCAGTGTAGTTCAGATGAAGTAATAAATAGGTCAGTCTGGTAGAGACTATGGGGTAAAGAAAGACCCTTCTCCTCTCACGACTCAGATCATCCATATACTATTCTTAGTAACACTGCACAGTGTTAAATATGCCAATCTAAGCTGTGTCTGATGTGTATTGTTTATTTGTCCTCCCTGAAAAGCTAAAAATAAATCACTTGATGTTCTTCTCTTGATAGCAGTTAAAAGAGCAGGACAGATATAAACAGTGACTGCTGACTTACAATTGAGTTCAAAATAACCCAAATGTGAGAAATGGAGACACATGCTGTCTGGAGAATAGCAGAGAGTGATAATATATTGTTACTTACCCACTAGATTGACAAAGAGATAAGTCTCCTTAGTTCTAGGAATAGTTCACCCAAAATTGAAAATGTACTTACCCTCAGGCCATCCAAGATGAGTTTATTTCTTCATCTGAACATATTTGGAGAAATTATGGAGCATTACATCACTTGCTCACTAATGGATCCTCAATAATTCACCAGTAATGCACACATCTTCAGTCTATCAATTAACATGTTGTGGAAAAAAAGCTTTGTGCTAGTGATAAACAAATTCATCATTCATCACAAATTTTAAACCACTGTTTCTGGCCAATGATCCATAATAATGCTTCCTCAAGTGAAAAAGTCCATCTCATGTCAAAATCCTCTCACAACAAAATGCTTGTTTAGAACTGTTTTGGACAGTTTTTGGCTTGAAAAGGGTGCTTGATCTGTGCATATTTCTCTCCTGATTCAGATGGACTGAGTTGTGGGAATATACTTGTGGATTATTAGTGTGGTGCTTTTATCAGCTGTTTGGACTCTCATTCTGACGGCACCCATTCACTGCAGAGGACCCACTGGTGAGCAGGTGTTGTAATGCTGAATTTCACCAAATCTGTTCTGATGAAGAGCTCATCTACATCATGCATGGCCTAAGGGTGAGGGACTAAAAGCCCCCTTAATGACAATGTGATGTGAAAAGTGTATTACATTTTATTAAAAATTGATGCAGGAATATAATGTGGGTAAAAAGAAATGCTAACATTTTTGATCATATAAATGAAGGTGCGATGGAAAGGTCAATCAGCATTTAATTTAATTTAAAATTCCTACCTCAAACCCCACATAATGTTAACAGACTATGTTTTGTATATATTTGATCTGATGATTAATGACATTTTAGCTGTGACTCACTGTATGTGTGAATGTGACCCATAATTCACTCTTCATTAGCTCACTGTGGGGCTTCCCTCAAACACCAGCTACTGGAATGAATTCAAGCTAAATTGGGCCACTGTGTCTCTTGACCAGTGAGTCAGTGTGTGTGTCTGTCTTTAACAGATGTGTGTATCTGAGGGGTTCCTACTGACTTTTTACAGAACAAGTCTGTTATCACAAGGAAAAACCTCTGAAATAAAAACAAAGAAAAAGTCATGTTGGGATTTTTATTATGTCATTAAGATTTTAATAAATAAAACACAAACAGAACTGACTCAGTCTGATTCAGTAAATTTAGCAATACATCACTTGCATACTAATGCATCCTGTGCAGTGAATGGGTGCCATCAGAATGAGAGTACAAACACCTGATAAAAACATCACAATAACCCTCAAGTAATCCATGCTACCAGCAACTAGTTTAAATTACGACATAACCTTTAAAACCTTTAAAATGTTGCAGCACTTCAAAATGACTACACCTCAGGACATAGAGTAAGTTTTATGCATCTTCATATTTTCAAATAACGGGCCATTTCACACTAAAGGTGACCTTCTCACATGTTTATGTTTGAACACATCAGTTCTGGCATTTCTTTTGCATGAGTCAGACAATTTTCCTTGAAGCATACACTGTCATCTAGTGCAGAGACCTATCGTCATGGCAACCTGTTCTGGACTCAATATACTGTATTAAAAGAGTGAGACGAGAGAGGAGAAGAAGAAAATGTGAATTATTGAATGAATAGTGTAGCAGATGCATATAACATCATTTAGTTGAATCACATTCCCACTCCGCCTGAGTGTGAAAATGTGACATTTCTTCAGTGAAATGTTTTCATTTTGTAAAACTTGCATTACTATTTTCTTCACACATGTATTAATCCAAAATATTTTTTTGACAGAACCATACAGCCACTAAAATACCTCAGGAGCAGATTCTTACAAACCTTGCTAAATGAATGCCTTTGATGGTTGCACCGCAAATCGCGACTTTTACTGTTTTATGCAGTTTACCAATGTCCTTTTACACAGTGGACCAATCAGAAGAAGCCAGGGGTGGGGCAAGCAACACCAGCAGGCATTCAGTAGCGATTGTATGCCATTTTGTTGGAGAAGACAAATATTTTTTTTTTTATGTATTAAAAAGAAAACATTGAAACTTTAGATGTGTTCTGTAGAGTGGCATCTTATGGAAACGCATTTTCACCACAGGAAAAAAATGGGTAAAATTGCAACTTTCGAAATTCTTTTCAAAAGACTTTTTTTTTCTCTGAATTTTTACATCTGACAGTTCTGTTTTTGTTTCTGTCATGGAATGAAAAAAGTAATTCTTACTTTTTATCTATTTATCTTTTTTTATTATTATTCTGTGGCAGAAACGGGCTTCAATAAAGCCTCTTATCTTACACTGGTATCTAAAAATCTGAAATAATATTGAAAATCTAGGATTCACAATTTAATTTAAACCTGGAAATAAGACACATTTTAGGATTTGCAAAACAAAATAATATAGATAGATAGATAGATAGATAGATAGATAGATAGATAGATAGATAGATAGATAGATAGATAGATAGATAGATAGATAGATAGATAGATAGATAAATGGATAGATAGATAGATAGATAGATAGATAGATAGATAGATAGATAGATAGATAGATAGATAGATAGATAGATAGATAGATAGATTTTATGGACGACCGTTTCGTGAACCTAAGACAGGAAGTCATTCTGACTTTGCTACAACAATCTGGTGCTTCCGAATCAGCTACTGTAAGTATGTTTTGTTATTAGTTTAAGTATTTGCTATTGACTGTTCAAATGCTTTGTTTTGCGTGTTGTGTGTGTGTGTGTGAGAGAGTGCGTGTGTGTGTGAGAGAGAGAGACAGGGTCACATCACAGCTGTCTTAACCCTCCGTGGCTTGTGCTTCACGCGACTCTGTTCCCCTTTCGGGCTTGAACTGATGGTAAAACTAAGGACATTAACTGTCTATACATTTATTTTGAAAGATGAAGCTCACGATTATGGAAAGGGGCATTACATTTCAAACAACTACCTCATTGGCTGCTGCGAGAAAAAGAGCCAATATGGAGCTGGGGAAGGTGGAGGGTTTCTGCTGCAACTGCTACAGCAAACTAAGTATTTGAATGTTGAGCAGTGAGCTCATTGGCTGCTGCGAGAAAAAGAACCAATCAGCAGCGCCATGTGATGATGTCATTATGTCAGATTGAGTTTATTAAGATCCTTCACAAAAAATAAACAAACTCTGAAAAAATACAATATTAGGTATAGATATTTAAATATAAAATATTTACAGTGGGCTCAGGCTTTTGGATGATGCTGTAGCCTATATAGACCAGCTCTGTTTATAGAGGATATTGCTTTGCAATGTTTGTATTGTTATCAGAACCTCTCTTTGACAGGACTGTGAACAGACCTATACCGCCATCTCATTCAACCAAGCTCGAGGAAGAAATCTCTGGGCTTTGTTAGATCACAGTCTGATAATATGTTGACCACAGTGACTCATGCTCTTTTGTGTTGCTGATTAAATCTGTGAGATCTTTGAGCAAACCACTGGAATTATTGCCGTAGAGAGAAGCAAACTGGCAATAAGAGCCACACAGACAGCCAGTCTTCCACTGGATCCTCACTGCCTGTTATGTAAGTTTCATGTACTATGCTGATAAGACTTGAAAAGGCTGCGACAGGATAAGAAAATATTTGGAATGATTTTAAGAAGGGGAAAATCTATATATACAAACATTTTTAAATGCAAAAACCTGGTATGTTTTACCATTACATGTTAAAGTATAAGAAAACTATTAAACAAATGTACAATCCTTCAAACTGTTCCCAAAATAAGCAATAACACATTGAGATGCTGAAGTTTTGCACCATCCTGCTCCAAAATTAGTCTTTAGTCTCTTATTCATGATCTGAAAGTGTGTCTTTTGATTTATCTGCACAATCCATCTTCAACAGGAGATGTTTTGGGTAAGAGTGCACTCCATCTTGTTTTCTGAAGAGTAATTATTGTTCAGAGGCTTCAGGAAAAGTAGGGCAAGCTGTCTGTCTCTCGTGCCACCTCTGCAGGCCCCAGGGATGTGACTGTTCTCAGAGTGTGGGGGAGATTCTTGTGGGTGACATGTCTGCCTTGTGTCTTTGCCATCCTTCTGTTTCTCTCTTGCTCTACCTGTCTTCTTATTTTGAATTGCTTTGAAATAAAAATCTGATGACAGTGTAAATTTTCTCATATCATGAAGCACAAATCCTGGAGTTTAACATGTCTCTCTTGCATACGATCAGCTTGTTGGTGTGAAAACACACTTTGGTTGCATCTTTTGCCTTAAAGGCATAGTTCACTAGCAAATCTAAATTTTGTCATCATTTACTCACCCACATAATTCAAATACCACAGAACTTTATATTTTGGATATTTGAATTTAGTAAGATTGGTCAAACAAATGATTTACATAAACATTATTTTTGCTCACTTTCAAATAAAATAAACATATACCCAAAACTAAAAATAAAATTTCGTGGATGTCATTTTTCTTCAATTTATTAAATATATATCCAACCCGAAAAATTAGATGTCAGTCTGACCTTATCAGTCAGACGTTCTGTTCTGTCGAAGTTGGCCAGGATGAGCTGCTAATTGGATAGTGGATGTCATTTTTCTTTCTTATGAGTCCTCTGATCTCCCCTTGCCCTTGGAGGTCAGGGCTCACTCTACCAGAAGTGTGGTGGCCTCCAAGGCCTTTTTGTCAGTTGTTTCCATGCAGGACATCTGCAACGCTGCGGGTTAGTCCACGCTCCTAACGTTCGCCAGCTTCGTTATTCAAGCCACTCCGGGCTCCACCATTTTCTCACCCTAGCTGTGCTCTTCCACACTAGACAGCGGTTTGTACGTTTTGCGGAGTGGGCATACTTGTTCCCATAGCGTTTCGATGCAGCTCGAGTTCCTGAAGGGGAACATCTCCAGAATACGCATGTAAACATGGTTCCCTAAGGGAACCAGACGCTGCGTCTCATTGCCATACTTCTGGCATCCCTTTTAAGCTTCCTGGTCTCTACGTCATCCCGCCTGTGAAGTCTCACCCATCCATTGGACTGATTACACACCTGTTTCGGAGCTTGGTCAAGCTGAAGGTGATCCCATAGCATTTCGACACAGTGTCTCGTTCCCTCGGGGTACCATGGTTACATGCGTAACCTAGAAACGTTTCTAGAGGGCACTTGGTTTTAAAACGTAATAATAGTTTGTAACACTCTGCTTGCACAAATGACCTCCTGGGTCGTTTTTCATGGGAGGCCAGTCTCAGAGTAGCAATAAAAATTTCTTTATGACCAACACTTGTAAACACAATATTTTATTGTACATCATTTCTAATTAAGCTGTTTGCCAAAAAAGTATGAAAATGTTATTTGTGTCCTTAAGAAAACAAAGCAGTAGGCCATTTTACTCCAAAAATGTTTGAAATTTAATTTCCTCCCAAAACTGAATCATAATAAGTTTTTATTATGATTTAAAAAAAAGATAACAAATCTACAATTATGACCTAAAGAGTTATATTATCAAATAAATGTTGAAATTGACAAAAGCTGTTGTGACTAAAGTTTTTAACCTATGTCATAATTATGACTTTTAAACTTAGTTATGACATTATGAGACGAATGTTTATGACAAAATGTCAACATTATGACATAAAAGCCAAATTTATAAAATATTGGGTCATTACAAAAGTGTTTTGATTTATGTCATAATTATAAATTTTTACCACATCTCAACTTTTTATCTGACAAAGTCATAATTATGATTTACCAAAGTATTGTTTTTTTTTCTTATGTGTTGGACACTGCAAGACATTACAGTCACTGTAAGACATCGATATTTTTAAAATAACCTACTTAGTTTGAAAAATGTGTTTTAAGGAATTTTAATGTCTAAAATTCAACAGGCCCAAAAGCGCAAACAGACAATTAATGTTAAATTTTTTTACACTTTTTAAATAATCCTGTTCCCTGTGTGTTTCAATTTGAGCTTCATAAACAAATGACAAAAATAGCCTAATAACACATTAAGTTAATCCTGCAATACACTGAATTGAACTTTAAGTACAGTAGCATTAGTTCTCACAGAAATTAGGGCCATGTGTTCTGCATTGTGTTTCTGAAATTCCCTCCTGTTGATAACTCGAAAACAGCCCATAAAAGCAGATTACAGGCGGTGTGTGTGTGTGTGTCCGTGTGAATGTGTGAAGCTCCCTCAGGAGGCTGCCTGGCGTTTGCTTGCTGAAGTTTCGCTTGCTCCAATCAATGTGGCAAGCCTGGGTTCTTTAGGCAGCTGGGAGATGTGTTTGCCTGGATCAATGAGCAAGAGCTGGCAGCCTGTTACTGACTGACTCTTATTAAAACAAAGCACGACTACAGAAACTGTGGAGAGAAGTTGAGACAAAGCAAGTTTGCCTCTGAACATGTGTGTGTGGGGGGGGGGGTTAACGTCAAAAAAAGATAGAAAAATGGGTAAATGATTATCCTGATAAGCTCACACCCATGTATTAGTGAAATTATCATTGCAAATGCCTGATGCATTACCTCAAAAGTTAGTTAAAGAACTTTGATCAGCATTAAATGTTTGCTCAAGGGAAGCATTAACCTTCCTGTTTTTCAGAATTAATCGGGTCCTTCAGCTATTGGCGCAGCCATATGTTGATCTGGCCCCAGATGTCATTGACGTGTGTTTTCAGCAAAGGCAAGACGGAGGACTTGTCCATGTTCTGTCCAATGATGCCTGTCTGAAAAGTCCTGCAGTAGAAAAGAAAGAGAGTGAGTACAATCACTACAATAATAAATCAATGTGTTCTTCCACTGAGCCAAGAAACATTTCCTGCCGATCAAAACGACCTGATGAGGGAAAAGAATAATCATTAACGCTCTAAAGTGTTTGTGTGAGGTGATGAACCGTGAAAATGTTTGCAATAAGAGTAACAACTATGTCAATTGTCATTAATCAGTGACTGGACACATTATGCATAGCCTAAATCATTTGCCAGCTAGGGAGATTTTTATGCCACTGGGTTATTTAAAATGTCTTTTATGTTTAGACTTTATTGTTTTAATTTTGCCTTAGAGCCAGGATTTCAATGTAAAGCTAAACTATGAAAATCCATAATAAAATTAATGCTGTATAATATTTCTATCAATATATATTTACTTAATGTTCTAAACCATGAATTCAATAAAGTATTTCAATATTATTTTTATACATTTTATTTTACCCAATTTGTGACTATACCTTTGTTGTGGTGTCCTTTTCTTCAACACAACCATTTTACCCATTATAAATATTTTTACTGTACTTGTTATCAAAACGACAACAGCATCTGTGAAGAGGCTAAGATGAAATATGACACATGATGATATTTAAAAACAAAACAAAAACAAAGATAAAAAAATCAAGATATTTATCAGAATAGAATATTTTATTGTGTAATTTCCAGTGAAATTATACAAAAAAACATTGATATTATTTATCTTCTTATGTGTTCAACAGAAGAGAGGAATTCATACAGGTTTGGAACAACTTGAGGGTAAAATTAAATTAAAAATTAAAACTACTATACTTGAAGAACATTTAAAGGGAGTCCAATTTCTAAAAATCCACAGAGACCCACATCCCAGGACAGTAGCCCTCTCTTCTTGCTGGAGACATGAACACAGGTAAAAACTAGTGTAGAACTAGATCATTTGTTACATTTTTCCTTCATAACCTCAACTTTTCAGTGATCTCCGACTCTCTTTTCCCCACTGGAGATGAGCATGTAGGATATGAAAGCACAGTCTAATTACCAAAGTTTCTGACTGCTTACCCAACTTTTTCTTAAGAAACTCTGAGCAAACGTTTTCATTTTATCAGACTAGGAAACCCAGTTACACTTTCAGTCAGATGCAGTGAAACTCATAACATAAAATATAAGCTCAGTTAGAAATGGTGTGAACAGGTGATAAAATTAGTCAGTTTTTTTTTTTTCCAGCAAATGCTTTCCAGTTTGTGTATAGCCTCAGATGGGACTAAGAGTCTGAGACCAGACTGCCACTTTTTGGTCCATGCTGTAAAGCATGTGAGAAAGCAACACTAAGCAACCAGAAAATGTGAAGAGAAACATGGGGGTTGAATCAACCTCAATTGCCACTGACAGTCACTTACCATTTTTATCAGTGGTCCATAAGCTGACAGTCAGAGATTGTCTTGGCACCTGGTGAATTCCTGTCTCTTTCTTTCACGTTCATGTGACCTACATTTAAAATCTGCGGTGAGGCTGGATCCCCCCTCCCTCAAGAGAGAGAAAGAAAGAAAGAAGAAGAGCAAGGTATATTAGAGATGTGCTGCTTTTGTGTATGAATATGGGTTTGCACGATCTGCCTTATCTATTCTGTAGCTAATAATATCTCCAGATTATGCCTTGAACAACACTCATTAAGGGAAAGAAGATAAAACAACATCAGTCGAAATTTAATGTCAGGGTAAATTATTTAAGAGCTATTTTTACTGTACAGAGGGAAGTAGACAGGGTATCGGCAGAGGTTGTAATCAAATTTAATACTGTTTAAGACCTGCACAAATAAAATGAATACCGTTATATGTCCATACAGAATAAACTAAAATAAATAAATAAATAATCACACATCTCAAATTATTTTACTAAATTAAACAGGCGGCTTACAATCAAGCACAACTTAATACTATAGTTCAGCAAAACAATACGTTTAAAATACTCAAAACAAGTTTTATACTGAAATTGTTTTGTGTGTTATTGTGTGTCATTCTGGGAGGATGTATGTTTAGTGAGCAGGATTAAAATTCTGCTAAAATGCGGATTAGTTCACAGGCCAGCAACCAATGCATGTGTACAGCTATCCACTGTAGTTACAATAGTGATATATTTATGACAGTGAATATCACTTACGTAACTGTAGAGGGCTCAAAAGTTTAAATTTCCTTTTAATGATTGATTATTGTATGGTAAGTAAAATAATATGCCACCTCATTGTACCCAGTTTTTTAAAAAAATGCTTATTACTGCATTCATAGAGCAAATCTTTTGCTAATTGTTTACAGCGTAAACACTCCCATAATTTGCACAAAGCTCCATATGAGGCATAGGAAAAAGATGCAATCAAATGCACTCAAAAAGGTCCTCTCTGATGTGTATAAAGTTGGAAAGTCTGATTCATTAGTGAATCGTTTTTTCAAACTGATTAAATAATAACCAAATCGAGTCTATGCAAGTATTGCAGTGTAAATGTATCTGGTCAAGTTTGACAGCTTTTAGACAAAGCTGTTAATTTCACCCGCCTTCAGCTAAAGTTAAATGAAAAATTCAGTTAGCTTACTCACCCACATGAAGTTCCAAAATCTGTACAGCTGCTGTTATTTTTCAGAAAAACAACCTTATGCAGCTTTTGCAGTATAGTTCATATTGATCAGGAAATGTCTGTACCTAAATCATTCATATAAAATGTTAATAAAATAGAAAAAACAATAAAATATAAGCAGACATACGCTATGCAAAACAATGCAAATAAGCAAGGCGCATAAAGTTGTCCTAGTTATTTAGAATCAGTGTATCACAGGATAGTGTGTATATAAAAAGCAGATTAAGGTAAATGTAAAGCTACTGTATATACAATATAATCAAAAACTCATTTCACATTAAAAGAGCCATTTACATCAGGCAATATATGGAAAAATTGAAATGTGAGATGCTGTTCCTAATATATTTTATGCAGCTATAGTCTATGTGCGTGATTGTGTCCTGTGGTTGAGAGCAGTATGTTACGGATGGTTGATTCTCTTGTTAAGGGGTCCACATGGACATTCCTTGGGTGAGATCAGGAGCACAGTGAAAGGTTTGGATGACTGACCCAATTAAAACTCAATGCTGTTGACAGCGGTGGAAGTCACTTATGCATGAGATAATCCCAATGCTCATTAACAGTACTGTGTGCAAGTGTTTGTGTGTGTACAGTACAGAAGGTGTGTGTGTGTGTGTGTGTGTGTGTGTGTGTGTGTGTGTGTGTGTGTGTGTGTGTGTGTGTGTGTGTGTGTGTGTGTGTGTGTGTGTGTGTGTGCCTGTGTGTGTGTGAATGCTGCAGCACGTGCGGTAGATTCACGTGGAGAGGCTATGCTCACTCGCGAGGATCCGGGCTCCACTGTTGCCTGGTTACCAGATTAAACCCAGAGCCTCCTAAACAGGATCTTTTTAAATTGTTTTGTTTCCCTTTTCATCCCTGCAACAAGAACAAAATCCTGCAAGTTTAAGAAGCACATACAGCGTTCATATCAAGCACAGCATATGAAATGTAATTCAGAGTGACAGGTAGTAGGACTAGATATCTTTAGCTTGACCTAGAAATATAGAGAATTATCAGATAAAACTGGAGAGAGTGGGATTACAAGAGTACGGAGGGTGAAAACGGCTGGCATTACTGAGGACCTGTTATGAACAGAAGTGACATTTGCGATCATTTATTTTCACATCCCGAGGCTCTTCTGTGGTTACAGCTTGGTTAGAATATAATGTTTATTTATATGATTTAGTTATAAGTTTAGTAAAAAGTTACATATAAACAAAATGTATTCATAAGCAAATTTTTTAAGACAACATTAAGATACATTTAAAAATATACCTTAATATTTAGGAATGCATTAATATCTTAATATCTAAACATTAATATAAAATTTTTAAAGTACAAATTTAACAAAACTTTATGTTTTTTAACAAAACAAACTTATTCACAAGATTAAGTTATATATTTCCAATTAATGAAGTTATAACACTTTTTATACAGAAAAAAAACCTAATAATCAGTATATGTTCTATACATTTCAGTATATATATATATATATATAAAAGCAAATTTTACATCATGTAAAATCATCTTTAATTAATTTATTAATTAATTTCCTAATTGTAATTTTTTTACTGTATTAAGGTTTACATGTAAAACAAGAAAAAAAAACTTTAATTAAAAAATATGATGAGATGAAATATTATTTGAAAATGTATTATCTTAAACAATTTTATTCTTAAGTAAATTTATCTTATTTAATGATACTTGTTTAATGATACCTAAATATTTTTATTTTTATTTGTGTCTACTACTTGTAAAATATAGCCATTTAAAATGTAATGTTAAACACTGCAGAATATACCGTATATCACATAATGCATGGCGTGACATATAAAAAGTGTATTTAAGATGCACAAAAACATCCAAAGTTTTCAAACTATTTGACTCATATCTTTTACTTGTGCCTTGATCTGAATGTATCTGAAATGTATCTTACTCCAAAGCTGGCTGACACAGTTTGGCCTGAGCCAAAACACATATCTACCTCCTCTCCTGCCTCTTTTCTTCTCTTCCTCCCTCTCTGACCCATCCACACCCACTCACACATCCATCATCGGCTGTGAGTTACCCGTGTGGAAAAAAAGCCCTCAGCTCCAGAGATTAACCAAAAAAAGAAAAAAGCAAACAAACAAAAAAAGCAAAAAAAAAAGTTTTCCCAGCCATCAAGAGATTCTCTGCACCACAGAAGAAAGTGGCTGCCACTATCATTCCTGCCAATTACCTCTGGCCCCCTCAGGCATCTCCAGTTTCCACGGTAACTCACGGCACCCACTCTAGATGGGATGTGCATCACCATGGCAACCTGAATCCAAGCCCGGTACCCCATTGTCCATAGCTTGTCTTTGCAGTGACAGTGCAGACAACCCTCATTACTAAAGAGCTCGTGCTGAGGCTATGAGAACCCTTTGATCACATGACCCAATTATGGCAAATATCCAGTATGTGTGACAACCGCAGACAGACTAGTTTCAGCTCGCTTATTCCTGCTGTGCACAGATCACTATAAACTCAGCAGTGAATTCAGACCATGACTCTGCTAAGCGATGTTTTTTTTGTCCCAATACTACACAAAGGATTCAATCATGTAAAGACGTCTCAATCTACATTCTAATAAGATTTAGTCAAAGGATTTAACTGATGTGAACCTCACAGCCTACTCTCTTTAACGTTAAAAAAAACTGAAGTAAAATAATATACTAAATAAGGAGCTAGAGCGCCAAAGTATGAGAAAATATTGGATGACATGCCATGTTCACCTTCATATGTAATAATGTTGCAGTTGTTTCTTTTTAAGTACTTACTTTATTAAGGAATACATAACCGTATTGAAAGCAAATGATGAAAGGTACAGTAAGTTGTTGCAACATGTAACAATAATCATATATATATATATATATATATATATATATAATATATGTGTGTGTGTGTGTGTGTGTGTGTGTGTGTGTGTGTGTGTGTGTGTGTGTGATTACTGTAAATGTTATCTGTTTAAAAGTTTATGCTGCATTTACTGCAAAAATATACATGCCATATCTATAAACTGGCATGTCTGTGCAAAACAAGGAGGAAAAAAGCCTTATATTGAGGGGCCCAGAATGAGCAAAATATGAACTTTTTGTGCTGTTGTTGATATTTATATGGCCAAAACATAAGGGGGAAAACACCATACAGCAGACTACTTACATAAAGTGCATATAAATATCAGTTGTTACTCTATATAGGATTTAATCAATGCACTGCATGAATAAATGTCCCTCAAAAGCCTGGTGTGTCATAAAAAAGCAATGCATGGATAATCAAGTTGCTTCAGTCCATTTAGTGTTCACTTTGAAATATTACTAACAATATAAAATATTATGTTTACTAAGATTTCAATATTTCACACTAAAAAGACATACCATCATCTGATGGGGGACATTTTTAGAACTATGCTAAAAGTCTGTACTTGCTTAAAAAAAAGTATGAAATATCAGTCAGACAACAAAAGTCATGCAGTAGATTGAGAACAACATGTTTTCATTAAAGTCTTGATCATGCTGATAATTGATAGGCATTATAGGGCTGCATAGAGTTAATGTCGGTTGTGTTAGGGATAAAACGAAGCTTCCAGCATCAGTTCACAGGCAGGATACTATCAAAGAGTATGCCTATGGCGACCTGCTGGGCTCTGCCTCAGGCTCCCATGTCTCTCTCTCCCACACACACACTGGTACTCATATCATTACAAGGACTTTCCATATGCATATTTTCTATCCCCTAACCCCCTAATAAAACATTGTTTAGTATGTTTATTTAGCCTGTTGAATTACAGAGAGTTAGTATGTTTGTATGTGAAAAACTAGATACTCATTCTCTCAACTAGATACTCATTCTCTTCCTCTTAGTCAATTATTCCTAGCAATAGTGTATATAACACAGTCAAATGCAAGTGGATACTGGGGGCAGGGAGTCAGAAATTCCCTGGAAGGTTACATAACTTGCTCCCATCACAGACAACCATCAGCAATCTGAGATAACAGATAGATTTTTAATTTCTTCCTTTCACTCTTTAATTTCATGATAGACTTATAATGGCCTATCACTGTCAAAAAAATTGCTGAATTGTTACAACAAAAATTTTATTGGAAGAATAAGCTACTACCTCGGGAAACAAAATTCAAATGCAAAACAGAATCATGGATATATGTAAACTAATTGTATATTTAGATTTATATGGCAATTATTTTTCTTTTGTATATCCATTAACTGCCCTACGATATAAAGGTATAATCATGTCTGTTTGCTTGATAAAGATGTAAAGGTGAGAGTTCAGAAAAACATAATTCGATTTCATGTTAGAACACATCTAAAGGAAGTTCCCTGCTGTATGAAGAAGCACGGATAGAAGCGGAACAGCAGAGAGAGTGTATAGCTATTTTTGATCACATGATGAAATATTCACTGAGCTCCTCATGATGAAACAGCTTTCATGTTTTCTCTCTTCTTCTCTCCCACATACAGCATCTTCTGCTGCTTCTCTTCTGCCTTTGAAAAATGGGTTTCTGTCTCAAGGTTTCAAGCTATCACTCATGTCCCCTTGAAAACAACTTAATTACAAAGGATTTGGGGCAAATGCCATTATTACCACACAAACAAACAAACGTACACCTACACACAAACACATACACATGCTTAAAGAAACATCTGGTGGAAAGAGTGTACTGTAATTAGAAACTGATTGCAAGTGTGTTGCTCTGTTGATGCCTCTGTATGTTTTGGGGATCAGCGTTCATTTGATTGGGTGCAGTTTATCACGGATTGACCTCTTCTGTCACACGGGCAAATATCATTCGCCATGTAAGTGGGCGGATGAAAGGGTCACTGTCCAGAGATCCTCACGGATGAATCATTTCAGAAAATGCCCTATAGATTTCACAGACACACTCCATGCACTATGCACAATTATATTCTGTCCTGTATGTGTCAAATAGACAGTGTTGAGAAACTAGCTTGCCAAGCCTCAAGTTAAAGTTTTTTAGTTACGTTACAACCTGCAAACAGTTACTTATTTGTTTATTAAAAATATCCAGGCATATGATTTTTTAATTTTATCAGTGCTATGTTTTAGTTGGCAAAAACGGCGAGGGTTTCCAAACCTACACCTTCTAAATCCATTCACTTAAATCATTCAGAATACTGCTCCATACACTATGAGAGAAAGAACTGTTTAGGATGAACCAATTCATTAGAATGAATCAAACATTCCACCGCTACATAAGGAGAGCGTGAGAACCATTTAGGATGAAACAGTTCACTAGCATAAATCTGACTTTCTTATGTCTTCTTTCCTAAACATACGTGACCCTGGACAACAAAACCAGTCATAAGGGTCTTTTTTTTAAAATGAGATTTATACATCATCTGAAAGCTGAATAAATAAGATTTCCATTGATGTGTGGTTTGTTAGGATAGGATTCTACCAGAATATTTGGCCGAGATACAGAGATACAACTATCTGAAAATCTGGAATCTGAGGGTTCAAAAAAATCACAATATTGAGAAAATTGCCTTTAAAGTTGTCCAAATGAAGTTCTTAGCAATGCATATTACTAATCAAAAATAATGTTTTGATATTGACATAATGTGAGAGAGAACCATTTAGGAAGAAAAGATTCACTAGAATAGAATGAATCTCACTTTTTAATGCTACATGTATGAGAGAGATCAATTTAGGATGAACCATTTCATTAGAATGAATCAGACATTCCACCGCTTAATGATAAGAGAGTGAGAACCACTTAGGATGAAAAAGATCAAAAAAATAAATATAACAAACCAAACTCTATAAATCTACAAATAAAACAATAAACACTTCAAAACGAACCTATTCACTAGAATAAATCAGACTTTATAAGGTAACATGTGAGAAAGAATCATTTAGGATGACCTGATTCACTAGAACAGTGAGAAAGAACCGATTCACTAGAATGTTTAAGACTTTCTAACATTACATAGGTCTATGTGAGAGACAACAGTTTAGGATGGACTGATTCACTAGAATGAATCAGACTTTCTAATGCAACATATGTGCATTATACACACACAGGTGAACAGCTGTGCAGAGCTATAAGTTTATCAGACACACACGCTGACGGTTCAGTTCAGTCGGAGGCAGGTGTTTGTGAAGAGAGCGGGCGGCTTTTGTGTCAAACTAAAGGATGTGAGGGGCGAAAGAGAACATAACGATGAACTGAGATGAAGAGGAGGAGGAGGTGTGCGAAGATTTGGTGGGATGTTTATTGTTTTTGTGCCTCGTAGGCAGTGAAAAGACCCTGATGCCCGTGATAAAAGCACAGTGACAACGTGTGTGTGGGTTCATCTGTGTTTCTGATAGCCGAGGGACGGAAAAATCACAGACTTACATAACCTTTTTAGCGTTTAAATGACTTGGCATTATGCCTCAGACTAAAAATGTCATCTTAGGGATGAGAGGTTTTATTCCAGGGACCCACCAGACTATTATCACTCATACAGCAGTTGAAATACTCGGCCGCTGCAATCCAGAGGCGAACAGAGCAGTTGTTACGTGATTCCCCCAGCCATGTGTGTTCTTAGAAACAGCTTGCTGCTTCTACTTATCGGACTTAAAGTTTATCATGTTGCCAAAAATTTGTTATGCCTAAATCTTAAGCATAAGCAGAAGATACACTTATATCTTTATTTTTCTTATCATGATTGCATTTTTTGTCTTCATAAAAAAAAATATAAAAAACAATTTTTTTTATACACTTTACTAAAAATTAAAATTAATAAAATTAATGTGTGTGTATAACATATATACAAACAAACTAGAAGTTTAAATTAAGAGAATTAAAATTAATAGATAATAGTTGTTGTAGATTTTATTTTGTTTAGGGACTTTAACAAAATAATCAAATGATTGTTTTTGTGTGTATGTTGATAGAAACAGGTGTGGGGTTATAAGATATTATTTTCTATATATATATAAATATAATATATATATATGTGTATGATTAGACTGATATATGATATAGAAATATATATATATATATATATATATATATAACGAGACATAATGATATATAGATATATATATATATATAATATATATAATATTATATATATGATATATACCAGTTAAGTACAAATAAATAAATAAATGTAAGATTATGTTAATTCATAAACAAATTGCAAATTAATTACAAATTCTATAATACAAAACAGTGCATATGAAATACCATTTTTATCAATTTCTGAAGACAGTGTATATGAATTATGATTTTTATGATGTCATCCAGTGCTGATGAAATGCCCTGTTGTTCTGGTGTAAACGTAATTGTAAATCATGCATGCACATCTGTCTCTGTCTTGTTCACACACACATACGCTTAACTTTATCTTCCACATATTCACATACCCGCACACACAACAGTCCAAATCAGCTCTCAAAGTTTGGAGAGGTTGAGCCACACAAAACTGTTCCCATAGCAACAGTCTCTCCATGCAACTCTCTTTGCAGGCAGTAGTTTTAGATTTGCAAATCTACCCTAATGATACAAATTACTGGCACAGCCATCCTTCTTTCCTGTCTGAGAAAAGATAAGAGGAAGAGAGAAGAGGGGAAAAGTGCACTACTCAGAATATACAAGATACATTCTTTAAATCTTGATATCTCACTGTCTCTGAGGTACTTTATACTGGAAGCACACAGATAGAGGCTGAGTTGGGTCTGTGTGTGAAACTGGGCTTGGATGGTGCTGTAGAGAGCAGCCTAACTGCCACCAATTACACTCTCCCCGAGGGGCTCCACTAATTAGTGATGATGAGGCCTCCAAATTGATCTGTCACAAGCAAATGCATCCATTATTTATGCATGGCAGCATTCACTTAACATTCATGGGCAAACTTTCATTGTGTGATTGTGTTTTAAGAGCATGTAGGGGTGTGTGTGTGTGTGTGCGTGTGTATGTGTATGTGTGTGTGTCTGTGTGTGTGTGTGTTATCCAGACTATTAGTCCCACATTCACTCCTTTAATCCCATTAGTTATATTGAGCACTTCTTCCTTCTTAAAAAGAGAGAAAGAAAAAGAGTTCACTTCAGTCTCTCTGCTTTATCACATCCCTTTGATTTTAGGGAAATCAACATCTGCAAAATATATTGCAAGAGAGATATTCAATGTTTACATCATCTGTTGGTTTAGTTCAGGCCACATTATCAGTTTCTGCATACATTATATAATCCCAAAAATACACAAAAAAAAACACACATATACTTTAACATTAACCAATACATATTTTTCAAATATGCTTATAAAGATGCACTTATATTCTAATCAGTATTTTTTATCTTGTTTTACAGTAAAATACCAGAGAAGTAAAATTATGCATAAAATGATATTAAGTTTGTTTTCTTTCAGAAAATATATTTTTATTTTTATCATCCCATTGGCTTTTTTGTCTTCTTTTAAATATAAACCTCGCTGTATTTTGTTGTTCTTACATTGCAAAGAAATGAATGTTTAAAGTTAAAAAAATATTGGAACATTTTTTAATACATTTAAAATCAAACTTCTGTTTTTTTTTTAATTTGACATTAATTCAATGTGTTACTTGCTGTTTCTTTGTAGTTGTTTGTGAAATTTACTAGCAATGGTTTCGGCACCATTTTTTCCATGTATGTTCCAAAATAAATAAACAACTATTTTCAGATTTAATGATTCACATTATTCACATTAATGATTCACATTAATGATAGACATTATTCTAAATGTATGTTTTTCATCCGAATGTACTGCATTTGTGTGTGTGTTTTGTGTACATGAATGTCCATTCATTGAGAATTCAGTAAGAAGAAAATGAGTCTGTCTCTTCCTGACCCATTATTTCCATAGAAGGAGAATCTCGGGGCCCATATACTGACACACAAACAAAATCAGATGACTGATGCACACATAGTTCCTCATCTAGTGCTCTCACTAGTGTATTTAACCCCTGTACAGCATGTACCGCCATTTTATTTGATGTTATATCTCAGAGGCAAAAGTACAGCCAAACTTACTAGCAGAACTCCTAGTTCTAACCTGCAGCGGTGCCAACAGAACAACTCTGTCCCTCATATAGCTGATCCCCTCTGTTCGGCCTGTCCAGAAAGACAGCATTACAGGGCAGATTAAGACCTTCAATTTTCGGAGGAATGCTCTTGGGAAAAGCGGCCAGAGGTCTATTACAGTAAGAAGGGGAAGTAGTCCAGCCTGTGGCGTTACATCACTGATCCTGGGGGATATTTTAATCAGCGCGGACATGAGGAGGACCGGGATCTGTTTTCAGGCCTACTGCCTGTCAATCAGGGTCTGTCGACCCGCAGTCCTGGGGAAGCGCAGCAGATTTTAGTCAAGGTCGGGATGGACCAAACATATGTCCAAAGTAAGGCATGATAAGAAAGGAGGTCAGAGAATTGATTGCATGCTGGGATTTTGACTTTCAGAATATATTTGTGTCCATGTGCAAACACCTTTGATTGCTCAGATTTCTCTCTCGATCTGGTGCAGCCTACACTTTTTTCTTTTAGCGCAAATCACAGAAATGCTTAAGTACTCCTTCATCAACATTAAATCTGTAGCATTATAATTAACCTTACTAAAAAGGCCTTAAAGAATGGTAGTCCAGTAGTGCACAACACAACAAAATTGGCACAACACAACGCATAGGACTAAGTTTGTTGTGTTGCAGCTTGTTTCCATTGTGTTTGCGATTTGTTTCCATTGTGCTGCAAATTGTATTGCGGCTTGTTTCCATAGTGCTGTACTGATTTCATAGGGTTGCGGCTGGTT
Source organism: Cyprinus carpio (assembly GCF_018340385.1). Classification (NCBI taxonomy): domain Eukaryota; kingdom Metazoa; phylum Chordata; class Actinopteri; order Cypriniformes; family Cyprinidae; genus Cyprinus; species Cyprinus carpio. Next base: position 15,919,507 of record NC_056620.1, read on the forward strand.
TCCAATGTGTTGCGGCAATTTTGTTTTGTTGTGGAGATTTCATTGTGTTTTGCGCTACTGGGCCACCATATTAAAGGGATAGTTCATGTAAAAATGAAAATTCTGACATGAATTACTCACCCTCGTTTCGTTCCAAACCTGTAAGACCTCCGTTCGTTATTAGAAAAAAAATTAAAATATTTTTAATGTCCAAGAAAACAAAAATAACGGCTTTATTCAATAATTTCTTCTCTTCTGTGTCAGTCTTCAACGCACATTCACAAGAGTACCACGAGAGAGAAGAAACTGTTGAATAAAATCATTGTTTTACACAAAAAATATTCACATAGCTTCATAATATTAAGATTCAACCACTGATGGCACATGGACTATTTTAACATTGTCCTTACTACGTTTCTGGGCCTTGAATGTGGTAGTTGCGTTGCTGTCTATGCAGGGTCAGAAAGCTCTTGGACTGCATCAAAAATATCTTAATTTGTGTTCCGAAGATGAACAAAGTTCTTAGGGGTTTGGAACAACACGAGGGTGAGTAACTAACCCTTTAATGCTGTGAAAAACAGACTCACCAATCAGCAAGAAATATCATTTGAGCCTTTCTCATAAAAGCTCATGGTAATGGATTGAATCATAGTTCACACTTTAATCTGCATCCTTTTGCTCGTACTCCAGTGTTTGAAAGAAAATGGGTCAGTGTTTAATAAACTATATATTGTTTTAGGTACATATGGCCATAGAGCAGAGCACTTTAACAGAGATGCAGTCCAGGATAAAAACTCTGTAGTCATAAAACATTTGCTAAACACAAGGTCTCCTATTTCCATGTGTATATGTGTGTTTGTGTGTGTGTGTGTGTGTGTGTGTGTGTGTGTGTGTGTGTGTGTGTGTGTGTGTGTGTGTGTGTGTGTGTGTGTGTGTGTGTGTGTGTGTGTGTGTGTGAACAGTGATTGGGTTTTAAAGGTTTTTATACTCTTGATGTTTGCTGGCAGATTTTAATCACACACTGAAGAGGAGAGAGAACGAGAGAAACAGCGAGGGAGGGAAGAATCAGGAGTGCGGAAACATCAGATAATCTCCTGTGAATCTCACACTCACATCATACAGTGCGGTCTCATCAGCACACAGTGTCCATGATGACCTGATCCTAACCTTGTACAGTATTATAGAGGCAGTTTCTTTTAACCTTTTTTATAATCTTAAAACAGCCAATACTACAGCTACATACTGCACACAGCACATACAATCAATATTACATTACTAGGATTTTTGTTTAGATATATCTTAAGATGAAATCAGTGCTGCATTTTCTAGCATTGATAATATTATATTTTAAGGTGACCTTGGTGATTTGGCTGGCAACTGATGATACAAACTTTGGGTAGGTGAAAGACTAATACAGGAGACCTAACATTATGACATCAGGTCATTCAATCAGTTTGCATTCATTATAAGTGCTAAATTCTTATCGACACATTGAAATATCTACCGTATGTCATCTGACTTTCTTCTGGTGAGAAGGTCTGCAAGCATTCTAGTAAATTCTGTGATGTGTCTGGGAGGGGGAGCTGGTCGGTGAGCTGGGCTTTCATTAGTGAAATTCTGCATAGATGTTTGCCATTCTGCTTTTGAGAGCTTATTAGGGGGTTTAGCTCCTGAACAGATTAGATTTCCTGCGCTGTAAGAGAGTGGAAACGTACAGACTGTACAAACAAGATGCAAAAACCACGGGCAGATGTGTTCTCTGCTGCAATCCAGCAGATGCAATCCATCGTATTACTGGTGTGCATGTATGCATGTGTGTGTGTGTGTTTGAGAGATTTTGAAGGTGTGGGCATATTTCTGGGTTGGCTTCACTATGTTTTTAATTTTGTAGTTCTAGATTTTGATATATAGAAATAACACAGTGATTGCAGATTAACAGATAAATACATTATAGAATGCAACACAAAATGATATAATGCTTCAAATCCAATCTATAATATATTAAGACCATGGTCATTTGTTTTGTATCTAAAGATGAACTCATGCCTCGATGACATCATCATGTCTTCTCAATTCCACAGACGTCTGTCCCACTAACCTGTGCTTCCCTGTGCTTCTCAATTAACAGGGTGACACCATAACGGTCTTGAGGGGCATCCTTTCACTTCTATGGCCTTTAAAGAGTATATACAGGAATATCCTATTATAAACACTCTGTAATATATATATATATATATATATATATATATATATATATATATATATATATATATATATATATATATATATATATATATATATATATATATACATATATATATATATATATACATATATATATATTTGATACTATAAATTGACAGCAAAAATTGATAGCACTGGCAGCATTATGGATGGCTTGAAAAACAATGATACATTTATATTTTATATTTATTATCGCATTTTCTATTTTTTATATTTGAATTGTTAAAGTAAAGATAAAAAAACCTAGCAGCTGTGGATGCCAGAAATTCACAGATAAAAAAATAAAAAAAAAAAAACCATTATAGGTTTATACATTTGTCATTAATGATTATATTTTAAAGTTATTAATTATTAATGAATTAAAATAAAAAAAATTTTGCATTATATACTTATTATATTGTAATTGTTTTTATATAATGTTTTCATATTACAATTATTTAACCCACAATATTTGACTTTATTTATTTATTTATTTATTTATTGATATATTTTAATATGAAGAAAATTGTTAAAATATATACAGTAATAAATACAAAAAGGACTAAAATATAAACAACTGTGATGCAACATGTAAGGACTTTCCAGGAATGTTCTTCTAATATAGTGTCTTTAACAGTACATTGTAAGGAAACACATCTTTTTTAAAAAAAAAATTAAATTGCAGTACTTCAAGTTTAAAAATGCTACATTAAACCTAATAAGGTAACATAACATTAATAACTTTTATATACTGCAACACTGAAAGTGTTTTTTTTTTGTTTTGTTTTTTTGTTTTTTTGAAGTTAGACTTTAGTATTGACACTAAAGCTTTCTCCTGTTTCAAATGATTAATTTAACAGGTGAGAACAGCCATTTAAGAGATAAATGTTAACATTCTATTGACACAGCTCGCTTCCTCTCTCAGCACAACCCTGTCTTTCACCTGGGCTCTATTGCCCAGGAATCAGAAATTTTGGATGCATCTCACAAACTCACTGCATCCTCCCTGCTGATGGAAGCCTCCCATTGGCTGTGCTGTCTTTGCACATGCAAGCCCAGGCTTCCTTCACCTTCTCCTTCTCCTTCTCCTTCTCCTTCTCCTTCTCCTTCTCCTTCTCCTTCTCCTTCTCCTTCTCGAGTTGTCTGTGACCTGAATGCAATTGGATTCTTTAGGGGGATACTGTGGAGCCCCTCTGCCTTCCATTCAACTCTGAATCTCATTCATAAGAAGCAGCACCACTGACAGAAGCAGAACTACACAGAGGAGGGGGGAATCACCCCGGCTCTCTCTCTGCTGCAAAATACCAGCAAAACATCAATGAGAGCGCAGAGAGCATACCGAACCCAACCGTGCACCTGCATACTAAGTAGGGGATGAAAGAGAAAGCACAGATAATGTAGTCTCTCTCATCATACAGATAAGTGAGGAACCATTTGGATGATATTTTAGAACATATCAAGGGTGCTCAAGACACACTGACACACACAGAGTGCAGTGGATAACAGCTCTTGAGTATAATTCATGCTTTGGCATGCTCATGGATATTTCAGCAGGGTGAAGCTTCTTTGGTTTCTCCCTCTCTCACTCCCAGCCGCAGGGTATATGAATGTGGGGAGTATTGTCTGGCTTGTTGTGATGCATATCATGTGTTGCAGGGCATGAGTGACAACACTTTTTCTGTCAGGTACAATCAAATGATCACCCAAAACATATTTGGAAATATCAGCATTGTCATACCTTACCAGAAATGTGAATAAATTAAATATATATGTATATGTACTCTATACTGTAAAATATAATAATATATACAAATGGATAGAAATTGTATATACCATTCTAATAATAAATCACCATTTTTCTCAGTAAATATATTTCTAAAGGTGCTGTTGACTTGAAATTGAGCTGTTGACTTGAAACTTCACCAGATGTTGGTAACAACCCAATTAATCCTTACATACAAAGAAAACAAAACAAATAAGTTCAGAAATTAAGTTCTATGTAATAAAATGGAATGACCCAGGGAAAAAGTGTTGAACACACTTACTAAAGCCTTTGTTGGTAATGACAGCTTCAAGACGCCTTGTGTATGAAACTAGTCCCATGCATTGCTCAGGTGTGATTTTGGCCCATTCTTCCACAAACACTGTCTTCAAATCTTGAAGGTTCTTTGGGACTCTTCTATGAAGTCTAATCTTTAGTTCTTTCCATAGACTTTCTATTGGATTCAAGTCAGGTGACTGGCTGGCCATTCTAGCAGCTTTACTTTCTTTCTCGGAAACCAAATGAGAGTTTCCTTGGCTGTGGCTTACTCTTAGATTCATCTTTGAGAATTTGATGCCTTGTATTGATTTGATATATTTGAATTGGCTATGTAATTGGCATAATACATTTTTACCTGACTGATTTTAATTGTTACATTTGATTTATTCGGACTTACTCTGAAATTATTTTCTCAAGTAGATTAAGTGAAGGTGTATCTGCATCCAGGGTTAGTAGTACATACTAACTCTCAGGTTAGATGAAGCATGGGGCACATCAGGTGAGATTCTAGATTTCTGACTAACTGCTTGACTTTAGTTAAGTTGTTATGCAGTTGCATTAACGATGGGGGGCTAGACAAAATACTATTGAAGTATTAGCATGGTTCAGGCATATTTCATAGTACTAGCCATAACCTCTGGTTATTGTCTCACTATATTCAAGTTGTTATATAATTAGATTAATTATAGCGGGCTAGGTAAAACACGACTGGAATAGCATATTTCACAGTGCTAGCCATAACCTCTGATTATTGTTTGAGCTTTAATAAACAAATGTCAGAATAAAATGGAGAGATTTTGATCGGGGGGTACCCGTACATCAGCCAGCGTGATACACCCTGAGCAACATAGATTCCTAATGAACGAGTAAATATAAAGTAAAGAGTTAACTAGAATAAACAAATGTCAGAATAATAATAATAATAATTAGAGACAGTTTGCCTTTCAATTTAAGGTTTGAGGTCATACTAAAATGGAGTCAGATTAGATCATTAAATGGAGTCAGATTAGAATTGAACTTTAAACTAAATAACTTTGCGCGCTGAAAAGACCAAACACACAAGAAACCTTCAGTCAGCACTGGATACCATCCTTGGGCCAAGTGTGTGGACCCTGAATTTTGCCAGTGCTACACCATGGTGTTTTTGGGGTGATGTGCAGTGCCATTTGACCTCCAAACATGGTGTGTATTATGGTATCCAAAGAGTAAAATTTTTGTCTCGTCTGACCAGACTTTATTCTCCCAGTATTTCACAGGCTTGTCTAAATGTTGTGCAGCAAACTTTAAACGAGCTTCAACATGTGTTTTCTTCACCAATAGAGCCTTGCATGGTGAGTGTGTATACAGGCCATGGCGGTTGAGTGCATTACTTACTTATTGTACTTATTATTTTCTTTGAAACAACTGTACCTGCTAATTCCAGGTCTTTCTGAAGCTCTCTACAAGTGATCCTTGGCTCTTGGACAACTCTTCTGATAATTCTTTTCATCCCTCTGTCAGAAAATTTGTGAGGAACACCTGGTCGGGGCTGGTTTATGGTGAAATAATGTTCTTTCCACTTCTGGATTATGGCCCCAACAGTGCTCACTGGAACATTCAGAAGTATAGAAATCTTTCTGTAACCAGTGCCATCAGTATGTTTTGCAACAATAAGGTTGCGAAGGTCTTCAGAGAACTCTATGCTTTTACCCATCATGAAATGTTTCTTGTGTGACATGTTGGTCATGAGACACCTTTTTATAGGCCATCAGTTTGGGACTGAACCAACTAATATTAATTTCCACTGACAATTGGGGCAGGATTGCTTTCTAATTACCGATAGATTTCTGTTGGTGTCTTGGTTTCCATAACTTTTTGCACCTCCCTTTCTTCATGTGTTCAATACTTGTTCCCTGTGTCATTCTACTTTATTACACAGAACTTAATTTCTGAACTTACTTGTTTTGTTTTGTTTTGTTTTGTTTTCTTTATATGTATGGCTTACTTTGATTGTTACCAACATCTGGTGAAAATTTTGTCAACAGCACCTTTAGAAATATATTTACTGAGAAAAATGGTGATGTGTTCAACACTTATTTTACCTGCTATATATATATATATATATATATATATATATACACACATATACATATACATATACATATACATGTACATATACGTAAAGTCACTTTTGCTGAGAGTAAGAGCAGAGCAAGATACATAGAAAAACTTTAAGTCATTCTCTTCAAATACTATTGAATTTAGAAAAGTGTATACCAATGTCTTATGTAACTTAAGAGACAGTCCCTTGTGAATGTTGACCATCGGGAAAGACGCCTCTGCCCGTTCCGTTGGGTCGTTTGTAAAGCCACAGATACTGTACGGACATTACGGCATGTTGAACATGTTGCGCAAAGGAAAAATAAATGTGAAACTACATTCAGTAATTAATGAGTGATTAAAAGAAAAGAGTTAAGATGAGTTTAGCATTTCCATAAACATTTCCCATTTGCCCACCAATTTATTTAATTTATTTGGCTACTTTCATTACACGTTTAATTATTTATATATGCATTTAAACAAGAATGGGTGTATCATATTTATCTGAGTTATCTGTTTTTGCAAATAAACTCTTCATATACAGTATATATATAATTTTATATAATGTTACTTAATAAAAAATACTAAAATTATACTAAAAAAATATATTTACTCTAATATGTTAAAATGGTGTAAATAAATATCCTGTGCGTGTGTGTGTGTATGTATGTGTGTGTGTGTGTGTGTGTGTGTGTGTGTGTGTGTATATAAACGTGTGTATATATACTGGATTTACATGCATTTCCTGTCAGAGGGAAAGCCGCGCCCCCAGCTATGACACCACTGACCAAGTCCATGGTTGACACCCTCTGATTAGCATGTTGTGCAGAGGAAAAATAAATGTTAAATAAATGAGTAATTAAAAGAAAAGAGTTAGGATGAGTTTAGCATTACCTTAAACATTTTCCATTTGCCCACCAATTTATTTAATTTATTTGGCTAATTTCATCACGTTTAATTATTTATATATGTATTTAAACAAAAATATGTGTATTCATACACACATTTATTAATTTATTTGCGTATTTATTTATTTATTGTTTTTGCAGGTCTCGTCCTCCATAGAACTGCAGTTTGATTGAGATTAATCAGAATGCACAATGAAAAAACCTGATTTTTGAAAATTGTTAAAATCGGAGTTATCTGTTTTTGCAAATTAACTCTTCATATATATATATATATATATATATATATATAAAGAGAGAGAGAGAGAGAGAGAGAGAGACTGTATATATGCACCATTTTAACAAACAAATAAACGTAATGTGATGCATATTTGTTATTCATACATAAGAATGTGTGCATTTGAAACAAATTAGATTTATTGATTATATAAACATAGTTATTGTGTATCTTAAACAAATTCAGTATTAGTGCCATTACAGAAATATTACCTGATTTCATTTAATATTATTTATTTACTTATGTTTGCTTTATTTATTTTTATCATGTCATTCAAATGGATGGAATTTTTCAAAATTCAAAATATTTTAGTGAAAACATAAAGCTCCTTTTGAGTTGCAAACTTGCCATCAGTGGAGAAAGATGCTTTTTGCAGCCAGATGGTGTAGTTACGCCATTTACCAGCAGGGTCTAACTGGACCATGCTAACCAGCCTTGACTCTTTGGCAGAAACTATGGTTACCATGGTGAATCTTAGTAAGGGGTACAACAGTATGCATCAGTTTTTTTTAGAAGTACTGAGCAGGTAGCCAAGCATGCAGTGTTTCTAAAATTACTAGTCCGTATAATGTGGGTAAACGTTCAACATGTTTTAATGTGCAGGAGCTTGGTTAGGGCATTACATTAAACACGCATGTGTGGAGAAGCATAAAGACACGTGTTTCTGTTGCTGCGCATGTATATCCCCCTCCTCTCCCACCCTCTACCTTCTTCATGGATTTCAGACCACATTACATGCGTGTCAGTGAAGAATGAAGGATGAAAAATGACACAGCTTTGAGGGTGGCTGGCCTGGGCTGCTAAACAAAACACGCATAGGACAGAAACTCTGTATTCAATTAGAAGTGGAGAGACAGTTGCAGTGACTGTCAGGGATTCTGCAGCCATAGCTGCTGCCGTGCCAGTCCATTAGAGTGGAGAGAGTTCCCGTCATTCCCTAACACAGATTTCCAAACCCCAGAGGTGATGCTGTACATACATAAACTACTGCGCAGTTCATCAGCGTGCTGCAGCTCAACAGTGGCCCCTGTGGGCTGACGAGGGTATAGCTATATAGCATATATTTCCATTATATTCCCCATACACTGCCTTAAATTATCTTTCCTCTACTAGTAGCAAAAAAAAAAATTTTTTTTATTAAAACATTAGATAAAAATACTAATGATTGCTTCCACTCAGATATCCTGAACATTCACTTTCATAATATATAGACACACCCCCATACATATTTGTGGTAGGCTACTCTCCCAGTTATTGCTCTCGAAGTTAACTCAACTATGATGACTTCCGCTGCTGAGTGAACGCATGTCCATTGTTTAATGCTTCTCATAGCTATGTGAAAATAAGTGTATAATTGTAACAGTTCATTACTGGAGCTGAGCTGAATGAGAGAGAGAGAGAAAGAGAGAGAGAGAGATGCAGAGCGGGGGATGCAAGGAACAGTATTACGAACCGCTGCTTTAGAACATTGATTTTGAAACTTGTGAATCTATTAGAATCATTAGAAAACAGAATCGTGATTCATATATGAACAGATTTTTAGATGCACCTCTAGTTTTCTCTTCCTCTTCTCTAAAGCAGCACATGGCCTCACCCGCTTTGCTGCCTTTTCCCGAGGGCAGGGTTTATCTGGGTTTGTGATGTCACGAACCCAGGAATGTAACATGTTGTAGTCCCTACCATCCGTTTTTGTAGGCATTAAACTGCCAGAATTTTGAAAGACATTTGCATTGAACTTTCAGCTTCGTAACTTTGCAGATATTGTTTTTGCTCAAATAGCAACATTTCACACCAACTAACGTTAAAAAAGTGAAATCATAATGAACAACCCCTCAGCAGTTTTATTTGGAATGCTCACAGTAAAGCTACATTTCCCGTCTTATACTGACACCTTCTGGTTATATATTTGATTTACATGACAACAAAATTCTTGTTTGACTCCTATTTTCCAGCGTCTCTGACAACAAAAACACATTTTCTCATTTTACATGAACTGCATTAAATGTCTCAAACAGTCTTGCCTGCAGCCAGAAGTGATTTTTTATTTTAAAGAAATAATTCCTTTGTTTACCCTGTGAATGGCAGGCATGTCTGTTGAGACAAAAGAAGACAAGTTGAGCTTTGGCGGTTTTCTGAAGGTTTTTGTAATATCAGAAGTAGGTTAAAGGTAAATTCTATCCATACCTGGGAGGGTAAATATTCTTTATTTATGACGACGACTTTTCTAAGAAGGATTCCACAGGTCTGAACAAAACACCTTTTCCTTGACTTATTCCAGATAATTCACATGACTCATTTGAATGTAATTCATGCACGAGGAAACCAAATTCACCTGTGCTAAAACACACACTCTCTCACCCCATCCTGCTGTTTTGTAATAAAGTCTTCAGTCAAAGTGCCTCAGTTTGCTATCCCAAGTCAGCTGTGCTCGTACTTGTGGCCTAATATCTGTTAAAAACAAAAATATATCATGCAATACATTCACATATTGGCACACAATCTCAGTTATGGACAACAAAAATGAAAACAATGAAGCTCATTCAAATAAACAGGTGGTGCATTTATGTGTGCTGAAAAGAAGTGTACCATTCTCAAAACAAGTTAAAATATATTTTTTATATAGACTACACTTGATTGTGTTTTGGATCTCTCATTTGCATACGCCTGGCTGCATTTTGCCCTTACATTTTATACTGTTTAGAAATTCTCAAGTTTGGTAGTCAGTTATTTCATTTTTAACATAAATTCAGACAATAAAATTGTTACAAATACTGATTCCTAAAGCCATCAGAAGAAATTGTGTGTATTTTATGAATGTAGAATTCTATGAATTCTTTTTGTTTTTCCAGTTAAACATATCATCATTCATGAGAAAAAAAAGTCACAGCCTTAAGCAAGAGCCAGATTCCATGTAGGCACGTGTTGTACCATTTTCAACACCAGTATGTCCAGTTGATAAATTTTCCCATGTTGCCTGTGGCGACAGTTATACAGTTCCTCCCTTGGTGGGGTTCTGTGTGCAGTGACAGGTACAGTAGCTCCATTTCATGAGCACTTATCTGCAGGTGGTTCTGTAATTCAACCCTTCATCTGCTTGTTGTTTGACTAGTGTGGCGTTATTGTCAGTAAGCAGACAGTTTTTATTCAAAGTATCTTAGTACACAAATTAATGCCTCAGTAGACTGGATGGAAACCAGGGCTTGGGGGATTTTGGCAATGCTACAGCAGATAAACATGACCTGACAACTTAAGAGTACTTACTATTTAGGTTAAGGTTACTTAGAAAATATGAGTAGTATTTACCTGTAAAAACTTACCACAGTGATGCCAGGGTATTGCTTTGAGCTTACTAAAGTATTCAATATCTGAAAGATATTGTGGTCTTCATATTTGATTCTGTTTCCCTTGTTTAGCATAAGTATATTGGATTGGAATCATCTTCCAGGCGAAAACTGTAAATCTGATCAGTTCAAAATATAATAGCATGCCTCACAATAAGAGGTATTATACTTGTTTGTGTCAGTGCAAGATGAGTTTAATACTTACACTGTTTCAAAAAAATCCCACACCGTTTTTCAGTGTATTTGTTTCATAGAAATTTTAGGTTTGAGAAAAAGAAAACTAATAACAATAGTGTACAAATCCATATTAAAAGTAGCTTTATTGAAGAAACGTATGCATGTACACAACATTAAGCTCTCATACATTTCAGATACTTAGAACATGAAAAATTTAGTGACAGTTTTACACATATGAAATGATGACATACTGTAAAAGGCTTGCAGTTTATTTTACAATAATGTAGTAAAATTAACGCAGACAAAACCAATCACACATCTTTGGCTAGTTGTCAAATGTGTATCGTTCCCCCACAAGACACAAAATAGTAATTTCTTTTAATGCACTTAAGTAATATTTTCTTAAGTTAGCACTTTCCTCTACCAAACCATCACTAATTAGCACTAAAGGCGCATCCTTGCCATAACAATTTTTTTTTTTGCCATACAAGTTAAATAATTTGTGGCATGCACATATAATTCAATACTCTAAAGTGTATAAGGACTCATTCAAAAAGAAACATTTGTAAAATAAAAAGAGGCACTCATTCTGTCTATGGCTTTTAGCAACTGAAAGTTATCAGAAAAAACAAGCCCATATAGCAAAAAGTCACCAAACTCACACCATTTATTTACACAAAAATACGGTCACAAAACCACACACCAAAAAGCTACACTCAAAAAGGTTATAGAAAGGCCATGTTGTGTTATGTGCATATTGTATGTGTGCAGGGTCTTGCAGTCACATTATACAATTCTCAGAGTAAAACGAAAAATGTGTATCCTCTATTGTTCTGTTCTTGCAGCTGACAAAGCTAAACAATCCTGCTAACCAAAAGCAGGCAACAGAGCTGACATCACTGCTCTTGGAATCCCCAGAGCACAAACACAATCTTTTGCTGTTACGTCACTGCACTGTACACACAAATACTGAGTTTTATGGGAGCAGAGAGTGTGAACTGGCCATTTGGCCTGATGCTTTACCATTGCAAACACTTACTGATACAGTAAACCTGAAGAAGGATCATCAAATTCATATTTACATTTGGGACACTACAATATATTGACTTAAGTGCCTGGTTGGGGCTTTCGGATTCTATAAAGAATAAATAACTTAAAAAAGTGAAAGAACATAATATGATTCACTTATAAACAAGACATCACTGCTTGTATTCTACACGATATGTAAGAAGGCATGTTGCTAAATGATACGCAATAATAACGCAGAGGTTAATCAACACAGTAACGCTCCATATGGATGTCATTACTATAAAAGAGCAAACACGTTTTGTTAAATGTCATGATAGTCACAATTTCTACTTCTAAATACAATTAATATCACCCAAATACACACATGCATATGTAAAGAAATATTAAAAGAAACAATAATTTTCGGTGCCTGATGGATTTTTGTGAACTATTTACCCATTAGAAATGGGAGCTCAACAAAAAGCGGTTCCTGGATATTCTGTGTCTGTCCATCACGCACACACATCCATCTGAATCTTTTCAAACACACTTATATATACATGGATCCATCACAATCGAACACTCTATCCACCAGCCACAAATAATCACACCATTCACCCACCCACTCAAAACAACCACTTACACCATACATTAGAATACAATGCAATAATAGTAATAAAGTGGAAGAAACAAATCACAAATAAAGATGCATAAACAACGGGAACAACAAAGTGAGGATGAGAGCAGAGACCAGCTAGAATTCACAGCCAATCAGCTGTCAATAAGTTTAAAAGTATTTGGATAACGGATTTGGAAATATGCAAATCCATACACAATCTGTATCTGTCAATCAGGCTGGTAGAAGATAGATAACAAATGTCACAATGAAAGTTTTGTTTTGGCTAAAATATCATCTTTTGTTTTCTTTAGAAGAAAAGTCATATGGGTTTGTAACGACGTGAGGGTGAATGACTGATAGAATGTTTATACTGTAAACTGAAATGAGTTATTGTGTAACTGTCAGTTTAACTGACTGGTCTCAAAGCTTGTGAACTGAGGGGTTTGGGACTCACCTTATCTATTATAACGCTACGCTATCTTTAGTAAGGCTCAGTTTATCCATGTTTCTGTGTGAGTGTGCTTTTTAATGTCACGTATGGTAGAACTTCTCATTGTAGCGATGGATGGTGACGCAGCCGTGGTAAGAAATGGGGCGGGGCATGGCGGCCACGCCTGTGATGATACCGGTGGACGGGTCATAGCACAGGATGGTGTCTGACGCCTCTCCGTTTTCACCACGGCCACCCAGGATAAAGATCTTTCCGTTACATACCGACATACCGCAACTTTCCTGAAAAACAAGAACAAGAGCATAAACATGCTGGTCTGTTACTCAAGTGTGTGTCAAGTGAGTGCAACACATGAGTTCAGGAAGTTATTGTGAGCTAGGTAGAATAATCCATTACTGATTCTAAATGACATAACAAAAATTGTAGTTAGTAACATAATCCATTACATTACACATTTAAAGTAATGTAATCAGACTACTTTTTGATTACTGTTAACCTAACTCATTTATCACACTGATTTAAAAAGAATAATCTTGTACTATATTGATATAAAAAATAGAAAGAGTAAGTAAATATATTCCATTTGTTGTAATTAACAACATTACATTAAGACAAGGTTTCCAAAACTGGGGTTCGTAAAGAAACTGCAGGGCGTGCGTAAGTTCAACAAAAAGCTAATATTTAATTAAATCATAAAAAATGTAAAAACACCAATCAAAATAAAATACTTACTAAAAAAAATGAAACATTTTATTAGTTTACCTGGATGTCATGTGACCGTTAACCAACAGAGAACCCTGAATATGTCAATGTGACACTTAAAATATTTATTTTAAAATCTTAGGGGTACTTTAAGTAAATATATTAGGTGAAAGAGGTTCAAAGAGGTTCATGACAAAAAAAGTTTAAGAATCCCTGCATTACATGTAAATAAGAAATTGAGGATTTTAATGAGTTTGAATGACAAATGCCTTCCAAAGACATAGTAATACATGGTTAAATCATACATATTTATACCATATATATTTTGCCTCCAAATTTTGCAAATATATATTTTTTTTTCATTTTTAGAATTTAGAATTTAAAATTTAAAATACAAAAATATATATGTATATGTTAAGATTTTTTTTTTCTAATGTGACAATGTGAATTTTTTTAATTCTCTACTGTGAAAGTGAATTAGAAAAACATGCATGTTAATCTTAATTTTATAACGGGCAGTACCTGCTTGCTGAATGTGTGGACTACATGCATCCAGTAATCTTCAGTAGGATCGTAGCAGTAGATGGATTTGGTCAGGCCTCCAGAAACATAGATGAGATTGTTCAGCGATACTGCTGTGATGCAGCGCTTAGCAATGGGGATGTTTGCCCTTAGCAACCAGGAGTCAGACTCTGGGTCATAGCACTGAACCTGGGGGAAAACACACAAGCTGACGTTAAAAAAAAAAAAAAAAAAAAAAAAAAAAACCTGCAAAACAGTTCCCGGAGTCACAGACATCTATAAATCCCCCTGTCATTTTAGAAACAAGGGTGTTGTTAACAATTTCACTTAAAAATATGAAACTGCCTTGAGGAAATGCAAACTCACAAAAACAGAAATCAGCGATCATGTGTCCTGATAGAAAGGAAACATAATCACACAGACACAGTATCTCCTGAGAAAAGCCTGAATGCATTTTTATCTCCCTCTCTGTGTGGAGTATGTGATACGGGAGGGGATGGTGTTACACTTGTGCAAAAGAACGGTCTGGGCACAAATGATCCGGGAGACTATTAGGATAGAAACATGACTACAATAACGATAATAGTCAAATCACACACACAACACATGCTTTAACCAATCAGAGTTAAGACAGGTGGTATTATTACCATAAGAACTTATTATAAGGAAGCAGGAAATGCTACAACTGTATTGAATTCCCTGAGGCCGTTTTCTTCAATATCATAAAAAACAATCACAACAAATATTTAAAAAATAAGACACCAGGCTGTACTCAGTGGAATTATGGGTCCAAAGAAGTGTTGTTTGGGAATTAAAGGTCAACTAGTTCAGAACCACGACACTGAATTGCAGCAAAATACATTAAGGGAATCCAATGAAATATTTGCGGCTAAGTGTTTCTCTCCAAAGAGACACCTGGAGAATGTATCAGAGCGGGCTGACAGATCCAGGTCAGATGGTCGTAACTGTTGATCTCCATTAGGGGGCAGTGGAAAGCACATTCAACGTCTCTCCAATCTATTGTATACTTAAGGCAAAGTTAGGCCATGATGAAGGGAAACCAGTGTAAAATATATATACACAGTGTAAAAGTAAACAAGCTGCTATCATGCCACAAAGGGGAGAATCTAACAGCTGGCACATTCAGGGTTTAAGCAATTGATGGCTTCATTCAGACAGTGTTGGGCGGAGATGCACAACAGTTCTGCTGTGGCTTTATAGGTAATTTGTGTTTAAAATATGAACTTTTGTATAAAATCATATTTGCACTCATGTTCGATCGTGACAAACAGGGCCGTCGCTAGTGGGGTGAAAGGTGGTGACAATTATAGGGGCCCACGGCTAAGGGGGGGCCCCCCGGGGATCTCAACCGTCTGGCTGAGGCCAGCCTAAAAAGACGATCAGGACAGATGACAGGCAACTGCTGCGTGTCGTTACGAAAGCTTATAATTTTCACGTGTTTTTAAGCTTAACAACTTGCAAATTTAAACATTCAAAAGAGTTTAAAGCATTACTCGCGCGCTGTGTTCGGTGCGCACGCAGAGAGCCGCGTACCGAGCTCTTCTTTGCGAAGTTCTGCTTGAAGTTCCTCCTGCGCCTGAACGAACAAATACAAATCGCAGTTTAAACAAACACAAAATGATGTGAAAGCGCCCAATTCAGCACCACGGTGTTCTGGTGTTCAGGGCTCATGCAGAGAAATGCGTCTCAAAACGCTTGAACACCGAATTTGCCTATTTTTGCTCTTGTACTGATAAATACATACAAAATATGTCAAAATACCCGTCTTGGAGAGTATGTTCGAAAAAACTCTCGGTTATGTCTTAAGTGAAAGTAAACAGTTGAGAAAAAAATCGGATGTGTATTATATTGGATGCATTAATTGTCTCTTAAAGTGACCGCGCCTATAATTTAGTTAATCCAAGAAAATGAAAGAAAAAATATCACTCACTGCTCTTGACTGAACTACTTTGTAGTTTTAACAAGAATTAATGCATAGTCAAACCAGCAATTATTCAGACACCAGATATAATTGTTTATATTGTTTACTTATGAGTGCAGGACACTATATAGTTCATTTATGTAAGTGAGTATAGCAAAATAAAGCAAACTGTGACATATTATACCCAAACATTCTTCATACAGTGGACTACTAGTGAAATTGATAAAAAAAATTGGGACCAAAAATTATTCAGACACTTTGACCTAACCATGTTTTGCTTACGTGTTTTTTCCTGAATTACTAATGCAACCTTTTCACACCACAGACTAAACTAAATTAAGCACTGCTTGATAATTGGTCAGCAAAGTATTGATAGTTGTGTAAATACTGTCATACTAACAGTTGTCTGAAGTTTTAGTTGATTGTAATCCATTACATATCTTTCTATCAAAGTCATCTGACATTGTCAAAATGAATTTGTTCTTCTGACACAGTTTAACTCTGAGTTCTTGTCATATTTTATTACCATTTTCTAAACTATAGCAAATAAACTGTCATAATGTGAGAAATGTTGATGGTGTCTGAATAAATTTTGGTTTGATTGTATATTTAATTTTTACAGTGAAGACTGTGCTATTTTACATTTAATTATTCGGTTTCTGTACCTGAAAAACAAACTTGAAAAAACGTAAACATTGTGTAAATAGCACAAATAAATAAATAGAACAAACAAACAAATTTAACAATTTCAAACAGGGCCCACTGGTACAACCTGCACCGGGGCCCCGCAAACCCCAGCTACGGCCCTGGTGACAAATACAGCACTCGCATGATATTGCTCTAGCTCAGGGGTGCCCAACCCTGCTCCTGGCGATCGACTGTCCTGCAAAGTTCAGCTCCAACCCTAATCAAACACACCTGAAGCAACTAATTAAGGTCTTCAGGCTCACTTAAAAATTAAGGGCAGGTGTGTTTGATTAGGGTTGAAGGACAGTCGATCGCCAGGAGCAGGGTTGGGCACCCCTGCTCTAGCTGCTCATGTGACATAACTTACCATACAATATAAATATGAGACAAATATTACTCATACAGGGGCATTTTTGCCCCAATCTCTTGAATTTTAGTGCATAACTGCATTTATGAAGTCATTGTATGAAATTTAACTGTATGAAAATTAAGATGATGTACCAGTCTGGGGGCAGGGCTAGTGTGTTAACTGCGTTAAAATAATTTAAATCCCATTCTTTTTTCATAACTAATTTATTAAGTTAATGCATTAAACTGACAGCCCTACTTCTTTTATGTTCAACATAAGAAAGAAACTCAGGTTTGAGCGACATGAGGGTGAGTAAATGATGACAAAATATTGGGGCGAACTATCCCTTTAACTAAAACTAAAACTATCAAAAATCATTTTTGATAGTTTGATAGTAAATAGAATAAAAAAACTGAAATGAAATTTAGAAATATTGCCTTGGTAATTAACTGAAATAAAAATAACAAAGTACTAAAATAACAAAAAATAAAACTGAAATTATAAATATAAATATTAAAACTATAATAAAAAAAAAGTACGTATAAATAAAATTACTTAAACTAAAATTAAAAATGAAAATTTAACTATAAAATCTAATTCAGTGTATTAATAAATACGATAATAGTAGTACATGAATAATACTAAAATAACAGTGGTTTTAATAACGCTAATTTGTTAACCCTCACATTGTTCCAAACCTGTATGACTTTCTTCCTTCTGTAGAAGATATTTTGACAAATGTTTCTTTTTTTTTGCCCATGCAATAAAAAAAGAGGGGTCCAAAACAGCAAAGGACTCCACTTTTTATTTTATTTTTATTTTTTGGTCTATACAGCAACATTTTTCCAAACATCTTCTCTGTGTAGTAGTAGTAGTAGTAGTAGTAGTAGTAGTAGTACTTCAACTAAATAATGCACGTGACAATGACAAAAATTTCTCTAACTATCCTTAGTGATAGCTAACAGACTTTAATAGGACATAAGGATTAACTAAAGTAACAGCATAGCAATACAAATAAAGACAGCATCACCCATATCTTAATTCAAACTGTATAATCAGAGCTCTTTTATTTACTGTGGCTGGGTTTATGGTCCACTGCACTGTTTAGAGAAATCCCAAGATGACTACACTGGAAAACAAAGTGTGTCACACCCTCCAGTAGCATGGCCCAAAAATAAATTTAATGTTTACATGCAATAAATGCACAATGACATGCAGAGATAACTAACAGGGCGGTTTTCAAAGACACCCTACTCCTCAACACCATGCGTCATACTCTTCAACAAACCTTATCGGAGCATGTGTTGTCGTCAGGTCCTCCTCCAATCACAAACAGCTTGTTGACACAGCTGGCGACGGCTGGTGAGCTGACGGCCTCCTTCATGGGTGCCACCTCCGTCCAGCGGTTTGAGAAAGAGTCGTAGCATTCAACACTGCTTAGTCGTGATTGACCGTCATATCCACCAACGGCATACACCTGTAGATGAACACAATTTAAGTTATGGAGCCTGTACACAATACATTTCAAAACACCATATTAGTGTTGTGCAATGTAAGTACTTTAAAACTCTTTTTGTCTGTTTTGAATTGACATTGAATGACGTTTCTGAGGATGACACAATCTGGAGGTGAATTGAAGCATGTAGATCTAGCCAAACAAGAACTACTGTTTACCCTTTCATATTGCTATTCTGAAACTGATGTAATGACAAAGGGTTACTACAGACACACGCACATGCACAAACCCCGAGGCTAGCACTGCTTGACGACAAATGGCAATTCAAAGGAAATTCTACATCCAACTGAGTTTGCATTATAAATATTCATGAGGTAAACACATCACTTCTAAATGTGTCAGCGGTTAGACTCTTCTGGTTTACTCTTGAGTAACCAGAGGCAAGTACTTTGAATAACTTTGTGGCAAGTCTAAGATTAAGATAAGGAAATAAAAATTAAAAAAATAAATCACACACACGAGAGAAAATTTCTTTGAAATGTCAATTTCCTTGTCTATTTCCAACAAAATACTGTGCATCTGAATATACCTACTTTCCTACTAAATGGTACGTGTACAGCAGTATGTGGAATAAGTAGTATGTATGAATTCATTGTGTTCATAAAACAGTGTAAAGAGAGGAGTTGAGAATGCTATGACAACAAAGCCAACATGGGCAATGTAGTATATATAATCACTAAGTGAAAAACAAATGTTGTTCATTATTTAAAAAAAAAAAAGTTTTCAAACTTCTGTTGAGGTAAAATGTAAAAAACTTAACTAATCTTGGGGTTATACCATTATATGGGGTTATACCATTTGACGATGTCAAAAAACTGAACTAATCTTGGGGTTATACCATTTGACATTAAAAAACTGAACTAAACTTGGGGATATACCAAAACATAACTAAATACCATTTGACAATGTCAAAAAACAGAATTTATCTTGGGGTTATACCATTATAACTGAACAAACCATTTGACTAAAAAAAAAAAAAATGAACTAAACAATTTCACATACAAAATGACAATGTCAAAAAAACTAAACTAACAATTTGACAACTAAAAAACCTGGGGTATACCATTTGACAATGTCAAAAAACAGAATTTATCTTGGGGTTATACCATTATATGGGGTTATACCATTTGACGTAAAAAAAAAAAACTGAACTAATCTTGGTCTTATACCATTTGACAATGTCAAAAAACTGAACTAATCTTGGGGTTATACCATTATATGGGGTTATACCATTTGACATTAAAAAACTGAACTAATCTTGTGGTTATACCAGTACATGGGGTTATACCAATACACAAAAAAAAAAAAACTTAAACAAACCTTGGGTTAAACACCATTATAAGGAGTTGTACAATTTGACATCTAAAAAACCTTAATTAACCATGGGGTTATATTAAACCATTAAATGGGGTTATATCATTTGATATTTTAAAAACATGAACTGTTTTTTTTTTGTTTGTTTTTTTGAAGAAACAAGTGCCAATTCTAATAATATTTTATATTAATACTGCTTTAGTGTAAATATTTTAAATAAATAAAAAATATTATGTAATGAAAATGAACCTTGTTTACACTTTTCAGGTTTTCTCTGGTTTTGATGTCAAAACATAAATAGATATGCCCTTATCATAAGTCGACTGGATGCCAGTAAAGATGTTTACATGCAGAGCAAAATAGGGGTAACAGAGTGAAAGTCAGTGTGAGCAAATCAGGTTTTGCATAAATCAGTTAAGACAGTTGAAGGCATTTCTGTGACCTGGGTTATTAACCAGTCAATATTGGCAGCATCCAATAGATGTGACCAAAACATAACCACTGCAAAAACATGACCTTTCTGAGTGCAAAGTTTTAACAGTTCGGTGTTGTAATGCATCACTCAATCACTCTTGTTTTTCTACTTCCCCAAAGAGATTTCGAGAAATTTCTCGCTAACTCTCAAATGAAAACAAGTGGAACACAAAAACCCTGATGAGTTTGTCTCCTCCCTCTCCTGCCTCATGTCTCCATAAAGAAGAAGGTAAACATGTTTCCCTTAATGGAACAACCAAGAAAACCGGTTGGACCAGTGGTGGTATACGAACATGCTCAAACACAGAGGGGCCACATGGCACTTACACAAAAACAAAGCCATGTGCTTTCTGGTGAGCTCTTTGTTCAGACTTAGATATTATTGAGACAGTCCTTTCACCCCGGGAGATAAGATTGTATATATATTAAAAAAAAAAAGCTATAAAAAAAACATGCTTCATCAGTTCAGTGGAATTCAGTTTCCTGTTCACTGTGTGCATAAGTGTGAGTCATTTTCATTTAATTATTAATTAAAATTTTGCATCACACATACACAATAATCACATACAGTATATCTACAGTACATACAGTACAGCATGGCTCACATCACATTATTGCAGCATAACCATGTGGTAACGTTTTTTTTTTTCAACGTCTTGGTGTTGTGACTTCAGTTGATTAGATTTCATCCATCAGTCATGAATCTTTCATGACTGATAAATCCAACCACAGTCAAACAGTCCATATGTCTGAAAGACTGCTGCTCAAAAACAAACCCAAATGATCTTTTGGGGTCAAATTAGTTTGAGTCCAAAACTATTATCTGCCTGAACAGAAACACAAAGAGTTGGAGGGACTATAGCAGACACCCAGAGACAGGAAGCTGAGGGGAAAATATCTGAATAATCCGCAATACAAAGCATCAAACAAACAAACCAAGCGAAAGAGGCGTTCATGCAGACAGCTGGCTATAACTCACAGCGCATGTTAATTAGTTATTGCACAAGTAGCTTTTGTTGACTCGGCTCATTCCATTAACAAGAAGACTTTACTTTAAGAAGAATTTATTGTACCTTTGAGCTGGTTCCTCACTGAATGCATAAAATGCAGCAGATCTTTCACAAACAGAACAGAACAAAGTTGTTTTACCCCCTGCCAAAGTAAATCAGATCACTGGAGCTGATTATGGTTGTAATAAAAAAAATGTTGAAAACAGCCTGATATGAGTGATGCAATATCAGCTTGAGTATACAGATCCAAATGCTTTTGGCAGAGTCTTTCCTTTATGGTACGGGCTTTTTACATGTCTGATCACTTTAACGTCACTTCAAGCAAGCAAACCAGCTCCAAGGGAGAGGTAAAAAATTATGTCATTGTTGAATAAAAACAAGGAACAAGTTCCAAGTGGGAAAAGAGGGACAAATGGAGGCTTTGAAAGTAATAGACAAATTGAGGACAACACAAAGAGCCGTAAATGACAAACAGGCAATCAATTATAAGGGTGGGAACATGTTTGAAAGTTAAATATGGGTTAAGATACCCTAACAACACCCATTTCTATATGTAGGAAATATTAATCATGGTTAGAGTTATGTAAACCATAGCCATCATCAAAACAAGAAATCATTTCTTTAATGTGAGAGCTGAGCCAACAAAAACACCCTTAAAAGTTGGAACATATTGGTTTCAGTCAACTGGTATTAAACATAGTCTGTGTAGTCTTCCTTGTGTAGATTTGTTCATAGTTGAGGACATGTTAAACAACCTGTCCATGTTAGCATGAGCCAAATTTTGCTAGCATCTATAAAGTGGCAGATGAATTCATGCAGAAATACTCTCGTTTCATTGGATGTGTGGCCTCTCAAAACAAAAGATATGGGAAGCATTTTCTCCTTCCTTTTAAAAGCTTATACACCTATTCATTTTTATTATTTGTGTTTAGGATCATTTTTGCTACCTTTCAAAACAGATCATGGAGTGATTGAACGCACCTTTCCCAACAAAACTGCCATTTTGTGTCTCCAGCGGCCCTTGTTCAAGGAGGCAACCCTGATCCAGATGTTGAGCTGGGAGTTGTACATCCAGACATCCCTGCTGTTGATTCTACCACCTGAAATTGCATCACCAATTGGTCACAACCAATATTTTATGTCTCAGTATGCACTTATTATAATACTTATGCAATAATGTAAATAGGTAAATGACCCATGACACATTTGGTGAATCTTCCTTGTTCTTTGTTATCTCACATAAACACATGAATAATGTGTGAATAATAAAACAATAATTGCAGATCTTACACCACTTCTGAGAAGATTCCCGGTGAAGCAACGTAATTAGAGACCAGCTTAACTAGAAATATCCTGTAATAACTTAAAAAAATCCTTCAATGCTTAAAATAGGTTTTGTACTAAAATGTAAATATAAATGACATATACATTTCTTTACCAACAGACATTTTTAATAAAATTTTACATAATTGTATTTAATTTAATTTAATTTAATTTTTTATTTTTACAACAGATAGTAAAGAAAAATCAGCCAACAAATGTCTGGCATTCTACTGTTTAGAAAGCATCCCAGGATGCAGCTCACAAATTTTGTAAATTTTGAAAAACTGACCAGAGCTATAATCTAAGCTACTCTGAAAAACTAAAATTATAAGATTTGTATAACATTCATTTAGTCAACACATAATTCCCATACTTCCATTTTTCCATTATTTCATAGTTTGAGTGTCTTAACTACAACTACACAATGCAAAAATAGTCATAATAAAGAATGACTGGGTAAGTGGTAAATGTGAGCAAACATTTGACTAGTATTGCATCAGTTAACACACGTACATCTCTGTCATTATGCTAACAAATGCTAATCATCTACATAACTGTTCCAGTTCTTCTGGAAGCACCGGCAGTGTGGAAAGAACACACTAGGCTCAGCAAAGCTGTTCAACCTGAAACTCATCTTTCTATTGTGTCAATTTCCATTACTTTCTGACTCACATCTTGAGTCTGATGCATACAATATATATAGTTTGACACATATACAGCCTTCCTGCCTTGGAAAAGCCTGTCTGGCCCTGGCTTACTAAACAAACTTCAAAGAAGGAGAAGAAACAAGATGTGTGGGGAAGGAATGATTTTAAATGAGGTTGAAACTAGAGAGAGCGTGAGAGGGAGAAGTGTTAACTAGCAGAACTGTTCTCATGGAAACACGTGAGCGCTTGGCACATGCAGAATGCAAACCGATCGCTCAGGATTTCAGCCCCCTCACTCACTCTTGCGCTCTCTCTCCCTCTCTAACAGTCTTTTCTCATGAGATAGCTGGTAGTCCTGGTCTCTTTTAATCATGTCTCACAGTCTTTTTGCTGAACATGCTTGCTGTTCAAAGCGAGCTGCTCTGTAAAGTGTGGTACCCTGCTGTGTCTAACAAATCCCTGCAGACTTAACCAGCCAAGAGGTAAACATCAAACTAGGTCATCTACAATAATTGAGAAATTAATGACAGAGGATACAAATGATTGGCAGATGAAGGGCATACAAAAGCAAGCCTTAGAATCAAATGAACACAATACACAATCAATCTTTTATTTTACAATATGTAATACTCATATTAAATACTTCAATATAATGTCATTTGTATCTTAATGTATCTTTAAAAACGGACAAAATTTGTATAGTCTATGTCAGACCAAAAATATTAAAAGCTCATATTGCACTGACAAGATTTTCAACATTTTATCCAATCAAATGCTGTTTAGAATGAGAATGTGCTTCCCCTGAATCCTAGCATTAGCAAGCAGCAAATCATCTTCCTGGCTCAGACGTAAACAAAAGGCTACTGGTGTTTTCAAAAGAAAGAGGGCTTTGATATTTCCTGCCTAAACTTCATGTCTCGATAGGAAATGAATCGACACAAGGAAGAATACCAAGTCCCATCTTTCCACCACTGCCTGTGAAACAATTTAGCATTCATGAAACATTATTACAAGTATCCATGTTTACCTGAGACCAGAATGTCATTCCTGAGGGCACACACAGCATATTCTGACTTGGTGAACTCTGGGAGTTTGGCCAAGGATTTCCATTCCCCGGTTACAGGATCATAGCATTCGGTATACGGCAGGTTGAAACCCCCCATCCTCTCGCACCCTCCAACTACCACAATGACTTCTGAGAATCCAGTAGACCTACAGGGACATGACAGGATGTCAAACTTGGACACATGGACAAAAGTAAATCATTAATAGTCATGAAACATGGAAAGGGACACTCAAGTCATACATCTAGCACTGCACAACTTATTATTTACATTTTGTTTTCTTGTCATTTTTGGCCTATTTTTTCTCTGCAGCGACACTGAAATGAGAAGAGTTTAGAACCCCTTCTAAGAATAGCAGTAAACAACACTAGTGTCTACTAGAGCCCAGAACACAACATGTATTCTCTGTGCAAAGAACCAAAACACAGGCAAATACAATTCATCCAGAACTAACTCCCCCCAGTTTTTTTCCCCTGAAATCATCTGCCTAGAAGACTGTGCTCTCTGTGTAAATGATCAGGGGGTTGGAGAGTGCATACGCTAAAGTTAGAGTTGAACTTTGAATACACTCTCCGGGGGAAAGAGATTAGAACGTATTGAGCCAGTCGCACGGTCGATTCAAGCAAACATGGAAAATTCAGATCAGTCTTTCATCTGTGACGTAATTAGTCTAAATGCGCCGCACCCACACAATCCCTGAAAATAATTAGGGGAGATCTGCCAGGCCCTATTCAATAATTCAAATTTAAGAACCATCCCAAATCTGCCTGGAAACAGAGGTGGAACTTCTGCCAACTGTAAACCGACACCCTTCTGAAAACTCTTACATAGGCCTCAGGCCTAAGCCCTGTAACATTGGCAGATCCTTCAGCGATTCGTGCTCAGGCAGATTCCAGGTCACTATACATTCGGCTCTGAGGAAAACACAGGTGTGCGTTTTCCCCTAGCCCTGCCCTCTCTCACCCCACGTTCCTCCAGACATAACAAAAACAAAGGGTGCACGCCGCAACCAGGATCAGGTCAACAGGAACATGCTTCGAAACTTAGGTGTTTGTGTGTAATGAAGCTTGTGGAGGAAGAATTTGTATGGGCAAGCCCCACTGCGACATTATTTTCCCTCAGTGCACTGCAATACAGCAGGCCTGAAGGGGCCGTCTTTTCTTGCTCTGTCTCGCTGTACTTACAATGTGGCTTGAATTGTTCCATATCCAAAAATTTAAGCAATGATTTTCCCAGTGCTCAACTACTGAGTGTGAAGCTATAAAAAACAAGCCTTCAAGTTATTTCACTAGTTGAATCATGTCTTAGCGGTTTGAGGATGACTGAATCTATAATTGTAGCCTTTTTTGAAAAGGTCCCAGAAGTATCTGGGATCTTTAAGTACTTGGAAGAATGCATTTCAGCTAAGCTAGACAACTATGACTAGTAAACCACCATTTGCTTATTTCTTAAGTTCTTGGTGGCCAATAATTTGAATTCAAGACATGGTAAACAAACACTTTGATAGTGAATTGGACAATCAGTTTGTGACAAGGCATGGAAGACTCTTCTGTCTCCTCTTTCTGTAGTTTAAACTGCTAAAGACTAAGCCTTAGATTGGTGCTTGCATTAGTGAACATTAGGTAGGTAATAAATTAAATAAAGACCGTCACCTTCAGGGAACATGGTAAGATGCCAGTAATACCTGCGTGGACGGGTTCTAGGAGACATCATTTCATTGCCCAAGACATGATAGCGTCTTGCTTCGTGCAGAAGCTGGTAGCATTCTGGTGCATTTTGGATCAACTGGTCACCTTCTACTGTCTGCACGAAATAATTCGGATGCAGCAGGGGCAGGCGGACGTGAGTGAGAAGGTCTCGAAGCATGATTCGGCGGTGGTCCATGTCGTAGTACACCCAACGAATCACTGCCTCAAACACTGTCTCCTCCTTTCCAATGACTAGCTCGTCACTAGCAATGTACTCCTCCAGTTCCTCCTTACGCAAGTCCAAGAATTCTTCATGCTGGGCCACATCGGTAAAGCTCTGCAGCGCGTAAGAGCGGCAGCGGCTGGCCAGTTGCTTGAGGGAGTGTGCGTCGGCAAAACGCTGGATGCCCAGACAGTTGCAGGGATCAAGTTGGTCTTCCAAGAACTTGGCACAGGCATCACGTAGAGTGCCGATCTGGAAGAGACTGGAGGTCTCGAAGAGGAACTGAACGTTATCTGTAGTGATGCGGGCACGTCCGGTGTAGACGTACTGCAGGAAGGTGTCCATGGCTTCAGCACGGATGCCGTTGATCTCCACTAACATCTCACGGCTCTCCCGGTGGTCATTGCAGAACATTGCACGGAAGTAGCTACTGCAAGCTGACAACACGGCACGGTGACACGGAAACTCGCGACCCTCCACGCTGATCACCACATCTGTGAAGAGTCGGCCATCACGGAACTCATTAAACATCTGCAGAATGCTTTCAGAGTGGCACGGGCCCGAGGAGAAATCAAACACATCGTGATTACTGAGGGCCTTGTTGTCCATCTCCAGAACCTTTCTCTTGACTGCTGGGGACTCACGGACTCCAGAGTCCTCCCGGTTCAGTCTTCTGCCCAGAATAAGTACCATTGCTTTTAGACCAATGAGGCCCAAGGCCTTGTAAACAACAGACAAAAATGGTGCCTCAGCTGAAATGAAAAAGAGAAACATTATTTTAATCAGGAAATTCTTGTTATTATTATATAAAATGACAAAGAATCACATTTCTGAGTCATAGCTTTTGTAACCTTTAAGTGGTGATACATAAAATATAAAAACATGCTTTATGAAATTAAAATATGCTTGAAACAACAACTAAAGCGTATGCAGATTTCAGGCTAAATGCACAAAACATGAAGTAGTAGCTAATGTCACAACCACACAGTCTCATGTGAACAAAGTGTTGCCATGTTGCCAGTAAACGTGTCTCACGTTACCTATTAAACCTATTTTTTAATAAACGTTAAAAACATTTTTTAAACATAAAAGTACAAAAATGTACTTTCTAACATTTATGTACTTTTTCAACCCTTTATCAACTTTAAAGGGTTTAAAGCCTTTATCAACTTTAAGTTGACATTGTAAAGACAACCTGGCAACCTTTTTGTTTGTCTCACATTGCCCCCTCAATGCCCCAGGTGAATTCACCTTTACATTAAACATGATGCATTTCTGGTCCTGCTGCCCTCTACCGGTCACTTCCGTATTCAACAAGTGGATCAAAACAAAGAACTTGGGGAACGTCAACAAAATCTACTTCAAAAAAGGACCTGCCAACACGTGTCGACTAACAAATTAAATCACATATATATTTGTTATACCACTAAATCGCGACTAATGTCAAGCATAAGTAAATCATTAAGTTAAATGGCATTAACTTATAAACGGTTATTTAAAACATATTTATAGCATACTGTAAGCTTAGCCAAAAGTCCTAAAAGGGCAGACCATAATTTTTGTGTCGCAGTTATGTCTCACTGCTAACAACAGATACTTCGATATCAAGAATTTTAGATAAGAGTGCACAAATAATATTTTTTTGCATTGTTTGCGCGGGACTCATATGTAAATACATACATTATAAATACATATTTTTTAAATGAAATGTCACAAGATGTGTTTCATACTCATGTATTTTAATGGCTATATATTTATGGCTACAAAACTGTTACTGAATAGAATAGAATAGAATAGAATAGAATAGAATAGAATAGAATAGAATAGAATAGAATAGAATAGAATAAACTTCACAATATAACAATCATGAACTCACCAGTTTAAAATGTGAAGAGTTTGTTATGAAAGTCTCGTCAATATCAACAATGTAAAAATCAATCAAGGAAAACTGTGTTCGTCTACCCGTCGGCGGTCATCTCTATCCCAGCAGTGAACCCAAAAGATCGTCTGGCAAAAAAACGGTCCACAGGGTGCTTTATTGCCATCATCACATCCGAAAAACACAAGCGGCAACCAGCTGATGACGCAGAAGTTCTGGGAAATGTAGTCGTCAATGCAGACTGAAGGAATGACGGTAGAGGCACAGAAGACTACAAGTACCAGAGTTCTAAAAACGCCACATGGCCACAGATTGTTTGTAAACGTTTCAACAGTTAGAAGAGTGGCGGAGGTGATTCTCGTGTCTGAAAGACGTTCTGTTTTCTTCTTAAGAGTTTCATAGAAGGTTCTAAATGTTACAAAATACATTCATATGCCTGAAACTATGAGACAGTAAATGCACATTTTAGTAAACAATCACAACTGTACTCTCATCTCTAATAATCACGCACACATGACTTTCCATTGACGTATTTTGTTATTGTAGTCTACTGCGCAAATGGTAGGCTATTTTCTATCCCCTAACCCTAAACAACACAGAAGACTTTAGGTTTCTTTTTAAGACTTCGCTTAATGTGTTAATTTAGCCGTCTGAACTGCTGTTTTTCCTACATTGTGAGGACATTTTTACTTTCATAATTTACTGTAGCCTATATGAAACAGAAGCACAGACGTCTGTGTTTCATACTATTGTTTCATTTAGGCAACGGTTGAATTTCGAGTAGCCTAAATAACAATGTGGTCGAGTTTCAATGCTCTTTCTCGCCTCCATTGTGTGAGTTTCAAGACAAAGATTTCCTTCTGCTGCAGTCCTTTCAACAAAGGCACAGTTTAACAGACACCTGGCTCTGTTGGAAAGCAGGCGAGGCGGTTGGACTTCCTCTCTTCTTCTGAATCCCTTAAAACAAAACTTACCAATAAAAAACACATTTTCAATCAACAAAAAAATACCATTAAACAAAAATATACAATTAAATTTAAAGATATATATTTAAATTTGAGTTAGTTTTATTTTTTTTTATATATAGGCTATTTATATTTTAAGTTTTCATTTAAATTTTAGTTAAAGTTTTAGTCATTTTGTTGTGTTTTGTCGTTTTTATTCATAATAAGAAATGTATTCTTGGAAACTATGTAAAATAAAATAAGTTTAAGGTCTGATCTTGCAGTCATTTCAGTAGGACAGTAGATACATTTTTTAGACCTCAAAAAAAAAAGGAACCGTTCACCCAAAAATGAAAATTTGCTGAAAATTAGTATTTACTCAGGCCTTCTAAGATGTAAATGTTTCTTCATCAGAACAGAATACATCTAGCATTACATCACTTGCTCACCAGTGGATCCTCTGCAGTGAATGAGAGCCAAACAGAGAAAAGAAAGAAATCCAGTCCATCAATTAATATCTTGTAAAGTTAAAAGCTTTGTAAGAAACAACCATTGCTTCTGACCAAAATACGAGTCCATATTTTATAATAACTCTTCCTCAATGAAAAATTCCATCCCATGTTATCCTCTCACATTAAAATCCACCGACATAATTGTCTAGAATGGTTTTAGACTGTTTCCATGGATCTGTGCATATTTCTCTCCTGGTTCAGACAAGACGACTTTTTTTACTGGAGATGGCAATATTATGGAAAGAGTACTTGAAAATAAAAAATCTTAAGGATGGATTTGTTTATTACAAACAAGCAGCTTTTCACTTCACAAGACGTTAATTGATGGACTGGAGCCACTTGGATTACTTGTGGATTATTGTGATATTTTTATCAGCTGTTTGAACGCTCATTCTGGCTCAGATGTTCCACTGGTGAGCAAGCAATGCACCACACTTAAATACTCCAAATCTGAAATCTCACTTTGATATTGAGAAGACTGTTGGACTGTGAAGATAAACAGCCAAAAAAAAGGCATGTTGATGCCTAAAGCATTCATGGGCAGACTTTTTCTTCCTCTTTCAGTGTTTTCACGTGCAGTCTGTCTCTGTCCTGTTTGTGTTCTGTTGCTATCGTGTGTCTCTGTTCTCTCTTGGATTCCACACCATTAGTCCACAGCAGCTGACTGTACTTTCTGCTGTCTAAAGCACATTCCTGTCTCTGTGTGTTTATGTGATCAGTAGTTATCCCAGCATTAATAGTGCAATAATAGAGCTTGGATCCAGTCAGTTAAGCCACACTACAGCACAACAGGGGAAAGCCCGGTACAAGTTCACTGATTTAAGCCAAGCAGAATAACCAGGTACTGAAAAAAATTAATCTTTTATATTTGAATATTCATTAAGGAGGCATGGGCAAAAATTAATTCAAACTGGCAGTTGTATCTAAACAAGCCACAGGGTGGCAGCAGAGACTAAAGGAAACAGTATAACAGGAAATTTGCAAACTCACACAGGTTAACAAATGGGGATTTGGGATTGTATTTGTTTTAAGAATGGTAATTTAGAGCTCATTTGTAAATTGATATGAACCCATGCTCTAAAATATACCTGTAATTACTGGCCAAGGTCCAATCAACCAGAATGTTCTTATAAAACAACATTTCATATACGGGAGAGTTGTAACATACAATCATTTAAGGAAAGTATAACTTCCTATCTAAGTGTTACATGTTGTAACAACATCCCTCTTTGACATTACATGGTTTAGAAATAAGTAGTAGATTTAGCATACAAGTTTGAGAACATCAAAGTTTGGCATACAGCTTCAGACGTTTAAACAAAACACTGCCAAGTCTCCCTACAGTTTACATTCCTTTCAAACACTTTAAAGTTAAAAAGTAACCACATATTTTACACTCAATTGATTAAGCATTATAATTATCGCGTAAACCTAAAAGCAGTCCATATGTCCTCAGAAGGACAACATCTTTTTTCTTTTTCTTTTATTAGAACCATTTACCTGCAATTTACAGCCCCAGGTATTTGTTAGTAAAGCAGAACGGAAAATCCCGTTCGATGGCCTCGATCATAACAGCGCATCCCTCCAGTTCTCGCGAGAACTTTCGGTTCACGAGCGCCACTGAGCGCAGTGACGGCAAGCTGGAGTTCGTAAAGCGACGGAGGCAAAACTGTAGTGAGGCGCCTCACGGCTGGGGCAACATCCACATCATCTCTTCCCCCTCTGCGTTGTTGCCCCTGCCTTTTTGTGCTCTTTTGAATGAGGGGCAGAATCATCTGT
The DNA here is from genome assembly GCF_018340385.1 of Cyprinus carpio. Lineage (NCBI taxonomy): Eukaryota > Metazoa > Chordata > Actinopteri > Cypriniformes > Cyprinidae > Cyprinus > Cyprinus carpio. The sequence goes on from NC_056620.1 coordinate 15,951,182, forward strand.
AAGAAATATGCTTAGAAGCCGCTTTCCTCTTTCATTTTAAGTGACTATTTGCAGTATTTCCAACCCGGGGGCTGCATCTCTCGAAAGTAGCGAATTTCTGTTTTTTTCCTCTACATTGAAAAACATCCTACACAAACACGCCGCGTAAACAAGTTCATAAATGGGTGAGTACAATTTTGGATTTGTGGAAAGTCAGGTTATTTGAAGCCAGATATTGACCTGAGTGTGCTGTTGATGTGTCATATGAAACATTAATGAAACTGAAAAGCATTGATAGTGTTTGCATCATGCATCCGTCGCACTATTAGAACTACACTGAAAGAAGATCTGATGATTTCAAGATGTGGACACGTTTGCATGTTTCCTTATGCGGCTCGGATATCGTGAAGAGTTAAACGCTGAATTTCATTTCCCTCTGAGGTTTCCTGCTCTCCTCCAGATGTCCGTTATGTTTCTCTTCACAGATGTGGCTTTTGCGACTCTGTTTCATGTGGAGGAACGCTCTTTTTAATAGCCTATGTATATAATTGCATACAACTACTCGTCGTGTTTTATTTGTTTGTCTGTTTGGATTACACAGAGACATAGTTAGGTAATATAGACATAGTTGCGAATACATATCCATCGATATTGTTTCTTGATAGATAGATAGACAGATAGATAGATATGTTGAACTCTCTAAATGTTTTCTAGACGTTAATAAATACAATTAGACTACAAAATTAATAAGTAGTTTTAATGATCCATAAATAGTAATATACTCCGATATCGGCGGGGTGATTGATCGGTTGATATTTTACATTGTAAGTATCAGCATTAACTGTATTTGATTGGCTCTTAATTCACATTTTCTATTTTCAGATATTTTGGAGAATATCAAGTAAATATTTATGTAAATTAAGCATTCATTGAAAATCGGTGAAATTTTCCCAAAATGGAACAAAAATGTTTTTGAGATTCAATTAAAGTTAAAATTCTGTTTCATAACATTAAATGCGGCAAGAAATAAAAATGTACCCTATCTATTTTCTTAATGCAAGTTATTGTTAAAATTCAACCATGCATGTTTTATTTTTTTATAATTTTTTGACATGATTTTAATCGAAATGTCATAATATGATCTCCTGGTACTTTTTCGATAATCTGTTTCACTCTGATATAGGTCACAAACAATACGGAAGAAAAGGTTGGTTGCTACTTCCGTTTCATCATGACCTTTAAGTAGAAAAGTGTTAATAATATTGGTCAAACTGGTTCTCTGTCAATTTAGTTCAAAAGGCCACAAATGCTTCTCGCATGAGGTTGTAGCCGTTGCCATCATACTATGTGTTGTTCTTTAAAAAGAGTTGAATTAGTTTGGATGTTTGTGTTTTAAACAGACGGCCTCCCCTGACGCCCACAAGCTTATCACGGTCAATAACTGGGCAACTGCAGCCAAAGCTGTTTTTAGCATTTCAGTCCAAAATATAGTTGCTGGTGTGGTTTTCTTACATTGCATTGATGATAAACAGGAAGACAGACATTTTTGAAGAATGCCTCACTATTATGAAAGAGATAGTCCGAACTGCAGTCAAATAATCGCAATCTCAAATATAGTGTCATGCTAAGCAGATCAGAGCCTATCAATGACATTGGATTACAACCATTTATGATTTACATAAAGAAACTAAAAACAACTTCTTATGGACTGAAGCACTGACAGATGTACAATCCTCTTATGATCCATTCTGTTCTATGCGCTCTCCCGTGATGAGCTCATCAAAAGGGGAGCGTCTCTGACAAAACACAAGTGTGAAACAGTTGCACACGTGTCTCTGATATTTTGGCAAGATTCATCAAAGCCTTTAGATCAACAGACATGCGTGCTGAAAATTTAAACGGGTTTTGAGCACATTGCGCAGCACATTTGGTTACATTCTTTAGAGAGTAAAGCCATGCGTGTACAAACCCACCAGATTGATTGTTAGGAAAAGGTTTGTTCGTTTCTGCATAAATATAAACGCTAACAGTTATTAATGACTGAGGGCCAGCTGTGTGTACAAAGTATTTCAAAACATAAATCAATGACACAAACAGGACTGCAGGATATGATATGATCTAAAATCAATTTGACAAATGATCCATGCTCTGCTCTAAATTAAAAAGTGTGGAAAAATCGTTTCACTGTTAAAAAAATGTGCAAACAACTTGTACATTATCCGCCCCTAAAAACTGCATGTTAGTACCTTAAAGAGATACCCAAAAATAGAAATTATATTCTTATTTACTCATTTTCATGTCGTCCCAGACCTGTAGAACTTCCTTTCTTCTGTCGAATTATGTAAAACATATTTTGAAGAATATTTCAATGTTTTTCGTCTATATAGTGGAAGTCAGTGAGGTTCAAAACAACACTGGAGCCCATTAACTTTTATTGTAGAGACAAAATTACAATGAGACATTTTTTTGTGTATGTGTGTTCTACAGAATTAAGAACGTTATACAGGTTTGGAACAACATGAGGGGGAATAAATGCCTGTTCACACCAAGAACAATAACTATAACTATAACGCTTTTAACTTTAAGAAAGTAGCGGGGTTCACACCATAACTTTACCAAATACACCACGGAGGAACAATATCATTGGAATCACTTTCAGAATGATTTTTTTTTTCAGCTGACGAACTATAAAAACATTGACAGCCAATCAAAATCCATCCTGCTTTTAAAGAGCTCAAGCATTTAAAGAGGCAGATGATAAAACTGCAGTGCAAGCTTATAATAAACAAAATGTTATTGTGCATTGGTGTAGACGCTAATATAGTTATTTTTATAGTTTTCATTCTTGGTGTGAACAGGCCTTTGATGATGAACTATCCCTTTAAGGTAATAATACGCACCCCTTAAGGGGAAAAGGTTCGCAACATTAATATGATAAACACTTTGCAACATCTACATTAATATTTTAAATCAGCGATTTCATGTGACGCTCCCAAAGACATGCATGTATGAAATATTTGTTGAATTATTTAGTGATTTAATGAGCAGTATTAACAGGCCAAGCCTCAAAATAATTACTTTTCAGACTAGTATATATGACCCACCTGTGATTTCGGGTTCAGCATTAAATATCCCGACTGACAGCATTCTTTCGGCTCTTATTTTTTAATAAAATATGCTATCAGTAAATTAATTCATAGTGATCAAGGGCTTCTTGTGAATCCTCATATCGCATGCAAGTTAATGAAGCCCTGGCTTCCTCTGTTACTTTTTTGCTGCAAGTTCAAGCTTTGCTTTTCCTCCCAACTGATGCGGTGAGCTTTGGATTCCGGAAAGTGTGGCACTGTACTCGGGTCTCTTTACTATCATGACTGCTGTGTCATGCTCAGTCATTTCTCCTTGGCAGAGAACAGGGAAGTGGCGAGAGAGGCATGTTTCTGTATATGATGAGTTCCTGTTATATAGTGGAGCATTTACACATCTACCTATGTTCCTCCATATTATGATAGTAGCTCTTTTATTGCCAGTGGGAACAATGTAGGGGAACCAGTAGTAGTTGTACTTACCACAAGATTTGAAAGATCTACACATCTTCAACTTCTTTTGTTTATGGTTATTAAATATTTTGGCTAATTTGATTATTCTTTCAGCTTCCAATAAAAGTACTTTCTGCTCCATTTAGGCCTAACACATCTTGCCATGTTTAAATCCTTTACTGCTGATTTTTCCCTGAATGCAGCACAGAAAATTTCTGCAGATGCCTTCTGGGCATCCCTATGTTGGATAATAGTATTCATAGATCTTTTTAAAATATTCCAGAAGAAAGCTTTTTTGGATGGAATCAACGTAATAATTTCCTGTGCATAGCACCGTAGAGAAATGCACAATATGCAATAATAAAAACCACAAGGTTTTGTATCAGAAGGAAGAATAATAAAGTTTTCCTTGTAAAAAAAGAAAAAGAAAGTTATGTGTTTTGGAGCATGAGTAATAATTGATTTCTTAAGTCTGCAGGAGATTGCTCCATTCAAGAGTCATCTCATGTGATGGTAAAGAAGTTCCACCACAGCTAGGGAGTTTTGTACGAAATTGTTCAATAGTTCCAGATTTATTCATAACATACAGTCGAAAAAAACATTTTGTTGATTACTAATTTAAGATTTGTTACACTCGCTGAACATTTTGCTTTTAAATCATGTGTTTATGCTATGATGAAACTTTGCAAGAAATCTGAACTCTGCCGTTTGTTCTCGTCTATCCGCAGTAATACATACAAAGAACCAAGTCCTTTGTAACTTCATGATTTATTAACGTGTCTGAATTTGGAGCAGTAACTTTAGAGAGAGTTGTGAGTGTTGGCTTTAAGGAAGTAGTTTTAGACTTTGTGCTCAGGAATTGAGCGCAAGAGTATCTGTCCTACATACTACATCATTTAATGGCATGTTTACTGCATGTTTTATGCTTCTAGGAAAAGTGCGTTATTTTGCATCTTGCACCATTTGTTTGTAAGTTTCTCTGAATTTCTGCACATGACCCAAGTCTAACCCACATAATCAGTAGTTTGGCTGACACATTTCGAGAAGCCGGGATACATGAAGAGCCACATGTGGTCATGCATTTAAGAGGATCTTCCCCTTTTCTTCTGTAAAGGTCCTGTAAATATGTGGATTGTCCACCAGAAACTAGGGTTGTAGCGTTATTGGTATCATGTATATCATGATATTAAAATTGATGGTTATGATACCTTGTGGGGGGGGGGGTGATATGACCAAAATCTTATATCATGATATGAGTAATTTTATTTCACAGTAACGATATATAAGGTATATATGATATCAAAATTTGATACCAAAGAAATTTCATAATTCTTGCCACCGGTGTTAATATCCACAAAAAAACTAATACTAGCCTAAAAAAAATTACAAGCAATAGGATAAAAAACTACAGTATAACAAATAAAAAACAAATGCTACATCATTTTTATACAGTAATCAACTGTATAAAACCACTGCATATTCTTCACAGTGAAAATGAAATATATATTTCTTCATACTAAAGTTACAAAAGTGATTTAGTCAAGAGCAGTGAGAGATTTTCTCTATTTTCTTTTTTATTAGCATGAATGACAAACAGCAGGAATATTAGGCTGCTATCACTTTAAGAGCTGCCCGGATCCAATAAACTGTTACACACATTTTCATTCTCAGCGGTTTGCTTTCACTTAAGACTTAATTACCATGTTTACAAGGATACTTGCAAAGACAGGCATTTTGACACATACAAGTGTGTGTAACCGTTCAAGGCCCATAAAGCAGCAAAGAAAAACCACAGAGCACAGCAACTTCACATGAGCGTGTAACTGCAATAGAGACGACAGTCCAAAATCTGTACCGGTTAATCATGTCTACCGGTATATTCATTGCCCATCCCTAAACATTTGCTTACTTATACTGCAGCCGAACAGAGACTATCACCTGCACATGCATTCCCCTTGACTGCCAGTCAGAGTCTCAACTTGCACCCCACACACACACATGCAGCAGAGAAAATGTCTGAGAGAACTGAGGCTGATGCAAGGTAACTTTAGACATCCCAGAAGCACTCAGATGCTCCTTTTAACATTAAGTACATTTATATTGATTCTTAAATTTCAGTCTCAGTCTTTTAGTCTATTCTGTTTTCAGTTGATATGCGAATAAAGCTTCTCTAAACATATTTGTCGACATTTCTCCCATCCAATAATTGCTATAAGCTTATCTTAATGTACCAAATGAGAGGGTTCTCTGTAAAGTTTACAGCCTTAGTTGCTTTTTTTTTATTGGGAAAGCCTGAAATCATGAAATCATTATCATGCTTTTTTGGCAAAATACAAAATGAATGCATATAACAAATAAAAACCTTTAAGAATACTGCTGTGATTTTTATTTTTTTTTTTAAATTTAGACAAATAGCATAGAATTTGCATTCAGCACATGTGTTTCCATGGTAATGTTGACAGATGGCTCTGGGCTTTAATAGTTATGTCTCTGGTCAGGTGTGGTTGTGATTCAGCATTACATCAGCTGATTAATGTACATTCATCTCAGTGTTACTTCCTATGTTGCCATGATGAGTGACTACAGATCTGACTTCAACTCATACGGAAGGACATTGATGTGTCTTTTAACCAGACCACAGCACAGTGTAGCTAGTGAAATGGGTCAGGACTATGCCTGCAATCACAGCACTGCTCTAAATGTAGTATGGTTGTGTTGGAATCTGCTATATTTCGAAGTGTTTGTTTATGCCTGGGCCATTTTTGCAGTGGTTATATGCAGTTATAGTCGGCCTACAGTTCAATCTAAGGTATGCAATAGGTCAGGATGGCATGAAATGATTTGGCTGCAAATGAAATCAGCTGTGTTCTTTTTTTTTGACTCATCTTGCAGTCATCTTGCTCATCCAGTCAGACTTCAGCATGAGCTCTTGCTGTATAAAAATACTTTCGCCAATGTAATTAATTTAATTCATGTCTGTTCCATTTAATGCAATCTAATACTGCAAATTTGATTAACCTTTTCGACGGAGAGGCAGTCTTTCTGAATCAGTATGCGAGAATGACCAATTAAAATCATCTGTAAGTCACAAGCTCCCCATAGACGAGAACAATGAGGGATTTTCGTTCAGCTCAGTCACATCATTAGCCAAAAAGGTTGTTTGTACAACGCTGGAACATTATTGATCTTGTTCTGAATCAATGAAACCTAACAATAATGCTTGCAAGTCTTAAGATATGCAGTGGATTATGTATATAAGGCTTATATGATGGGGTAATGGATCAGGCCTACATAAATTTAGTCAGTATTAAAAATCGAGCATGTTGATGCTTAATGCATGAGCTCAGAGAGTTATGCTGCCGTAAAAGCACATCACATGGTTTTACTGAGGTCCTCTAACGCTGACAAACACTTGACTCACATCAGTGCAAATCAGCTGAGTCCAGGCACACAGACTAAAGGAGCTGTTTAAGAAGAGGAATATTTATAGCTGCTCGGGGAGTTGGCCAGCATGCAATGACGCTGGTTTAAACAATACCTTTACTCTTTAATGTGCACACGTGGTGCATAGGTCATTTTAAACATGAAATGAGGAATCACATGACATCAGAATCAGGTGGTTGACCTGTTAAACACCCATAGTCCTTATTTAGCTAAAATGTTGTTGTAGGAATTATTACAAATTTTTTTTTTTTTTTTTTTTTTTTTATTTTCTGGAAAAAAGTGAGTGGTGTTTGCATTGTATAAACTGCAGTGCTTCCAGTTAATGGACACTATTTGGCCTTTTGAATGAATTTGCATGTATATTTTTACCTTTATGGGGACTTTTTTGATTAAATATTTTATTTAAATTAACTAATATAAATAGTAGTTAAATATATTACATTTATTGTATTATATTTTAAATAATAGATTTTATTTATAAAAAAATATATAAAAATGTTTTGTTACATCAGTTACTTTATACTTTAATATAATTAATTACACACATAAAACAAATCAATACAAATTTATATACACAATATGTATGTATCAGGGTTTCCGGAGGTCCTTAAAAGTCTTAAATTTAGTTGAATCAAATTTAAGGCCTTAAAAAGTCTTAAATTGTACAAGAAAGTCTTAATTATGATTTCAAGAGGTCTTAAATTTGGGGACAGAAAGACCAGAATTGTGATATGGCTGAATGTGATGATTAAACTTCAAAAGGCTAACGTTATGATTTCACTGAATAAACACGAGCACTGCACGTTCAAAGTCCGGTGCTGCACTGCTTTGTGTTCTGCTGTTACCGGGGAAGCTTTCTACCATATGTCTACCAAACGCTCTACCTGCTGGCAGAGAATGAATGAGCATTTTCAATAAAACTGTTGTTTTTTCAGAGTTCAGGCCAATACGAAAATCCACCCATGTTTTTACCCTGAATGTGAACTGGTGGATCAATAAAAATACAATACAAAAAAAAAAACAAAACATTATAAAATTCTAAACATAGGGGTGTGCGATATGTATGGTCTGTGATAATATCGTAATTTTTGACTCATCCATTTTCTTAACAATGGTTTAAAGGCTGAAATGTAGTTTATATATAAGTATCAGTAATATGATAACTGGATGCTGGCTAATACTGTTCCAGTCTCTCTTGTGACCAATAAAAAAGCAGAAGAAAGACAAGAATCAACAGGAAACAGCTTTGTTATTTTATGTTTTTGTGTTGTTGTGTGTAAATGCGTTTGTGTGGGACAGTTGAAGGAAGGTCGAGAAAAAAAATAAAAAAGATGACAACATTTGTTGTTGCAGAGAATAAATACAAAACAAACTAAACTAAACTCAATGGGGGGGGGGGTATGGGGTGTAAGTGTGGGTGGGAGGCTTTTTTGAAAGATGTTTCAACATTAACATGGCAGCTGTGCTTTATGTCACATCTTTAGAAACTCGAACAGCTGGAAGACAACAAAGAGATTGAGAGTAAGAGAGAAGACACTGCTCAAAAGAAAAACACAGATGGACCGACTTGATTGTCATCATTCAGAATGTTATCAAGGTCTAGCATAAAGTCCTTTAAAGAATAAAAGATCCAATATTGTGTTCCTAGCCTGTGGAAAAGTCAAGGATGGACATTTTAGACAATACTGAAAATTATAACTTTTTCCCCCCTAAATTAAATAAAAAATACTAAAATGGAAAACTATTAGCTTTGTTAGTTTAGGGATCCCAACATTATAATTTACATTATGAAACATAGAAAACAATTCTTTTGAGATATTGGACAGTGAATATTTAGTACTGACCAATACAATACATAAATATTATATTATGAAAAAGTCAAATCATACAAAATCGTTTGATATGAAAAAAATCATCAATCATATTGACTGTTAACCAGTACTGTCCCGGTATATTGTCCATTCCTATTTATTTTATGTTTTTGATTAATTTAAGCTTTTTAAAAGCAAATTCTACACTTTCCCATCAAAGCAATGGAGGAGGAAAGGAGAGAATAGTCTGGCTGGGCCTGATCAGCCATTAGAGATGATACATCTCCATATAATAAAACAGATTGTAGCATTTCTGTATTTATATGTGTGTGGGTTTGTACCTGAAGGTTTTTTTATGTCTGTGCATATGCATAGGCTTGGTCCACCAGATGTTTGGAAGTATTTATTACCTTTGTGTTTGTTATGGCTGTGGGCACGACCTCATGCTTTCCTCCCTGCACAGCTCAGCAATTTCCAGAATATTCTGCAGGGTCATATGAGGGATCCTATTGACCATGCATTAATGTATTTTTGAGTATCTAATAGTAGGTTATCGATATCCTTGTGCATGGAGTGATAATCCGGGTGTATCCGATATGAAACCTGTAGTCAGAGCTGCCATATAAATCAAAAGTCATATAGAAGTCACAAAGGATGTTTGCAGTGTCCTGCTGTGTGTGTGTGCAGTGTGCATTGCATTGGCATGGGTGTGATCTCGTCTTGATGACTCATAAACGAATCATTGTGATTGAGATTGTATCTCCATCTCTTATCCCCAACCTCACGGTAACCCCTCCTCACCGTCATGACCTCATGCAAACACACAATGCAGTTTAAATCCAAAGCTGAGAGGATGACATTCTCATCTTGCACTTTCCTACCCGAAATAGCATGTGTAGTTCACTAGAGTTCAAAAAGCTTCTTTTTAATATTATAAGCTGTAACGTGAAAATATCTTGTCACTTTAATTTCTCGGATCCTTGTTTTGTTGCTTTCGCTCCTGCCTTGATCCTCCTATCTGCAGCGAAAACATGATGCCTGCTTATGCTCCAGGGGCCTATAAGTTCTTATCCCTATGGAAGGACTCATATTCTCTTGCTATCTCAGTAAATGTTTTATTGCTCTAAATATATGATTAAAATAAGTTATGATGTTGTCAGAGCAGACATGATAAAGTATTTGTTTGTGGTAAGCATCACTATTTCTATTGTTCATTTGGGGATTTGCATAAACCTTGAAGGGTGCAATGTGTAATTTCTACACCATAGTGGTGACAAATGAAATTGCAATAAAAATAAATCATTGTGATTAAAAGTGTTTACACTTACGAAGAACACTTATGAAAAACTCCCTTTGACTTGTATCAAAAAAAAGTCCCAAGTCATATACAGAGACCAAAATGTCATAGTGATTTGAGAATGGGCTCTTTTGACTTGAAATAATAAGCAACTGCTCAAAATGCCATAAAAATGCCTAGGACATCACTTAGCAACACCCTAGAAACCATCCAGAACTCTCTAGAATCAATTAGCAACACCTATAAACCATCTAGAACACATTAAAGTCACTTAGCAACACACTAGAAACCACCCAGAATACCCTAGAATCAACTAGCAACATCTATAAACCGTCTAGAACACATTAAAGTCATCTAGCAACACCCTAGAATGAACTCTCAACACATAGAAGCATAATAACTCACAAAAACCTTTCAAACGTTTTAGTACCCACATAGCAATGCCCTGGCAGCCACCCTGAGCTCCCTATAATAGCAATGCCTTAGAAACAATCCAGAATACATTAAAATCACTTATTTAATTCCCTAGAAACCATTCAGAATACATTAGAATCATCTGGAAACACCTTATAAACAAACCAGAACACATAACAGCATTGTAGCACACTAACACACTCAAAAACACCTTAGTACCAACATAGCAACATCCTAGCAACCACCCAGAAACCGCTTATATTACTTAACACTCTAGAATCCATCCAGGACACCCTAGAATCACCTAGCAACACACTAAAAATATTCCAAACATAAAAACACCCTGGCAACCACCCATAACATCCTAGAATATCTAGCCATGTCTTAGAATCACCTAGCAACATTCTAGAAACCATCCACAACACCTAGAAATTACATAGCAACCCAGTAGAAACTATCCGGAATACTTTAGAATGACCAACCAACCAAGAGCCATTCAAACAACCCAGAACACACAGCAGCATAACAACACACTAAAAACATTTTAATCATTTTAGTACTTGGATAGCAACACCCTAGCAACCACCTATAACAGCCTAGTGTTGTTGTTACCAAAAACAGGGTCTCTGTGGGTTGCCTGTGTTGAATCACAAAAGCCATATTTAAAATATTTGCATTTTCTGTAAGGTCAAGTGTAATGATCACAATAATATCTTGATTTTTATAAGCGATATAAATGGTTGTTGTGTAGATGGTGTTGTCACTTTCATTCAGTGGTGAAAGTTACGTGTCTGTGTGAGTCTTGTACAGTAATACTGCATATCCTGCTTCCTGCATGTAACCATGACCTCTAAATCTCTATGTTTGTTTTCTTCTCTCTCTCAGTGGAAGCCATTGTGGAGTTTGATTACCAGGCCCAGCACGATGACGAGTTGACCATCGCTGTTGGTGACATCATCAGTAACATCAGGAAGGATGAGGGCGGCTGGTGGGAGGGAGAGCTGGACGGTCGGAGGGGGCTCTTCCCCGACAACTTTGTCAGAGTAAGCGCTGAACTCAGCATTTCCCTTTTGACCTTTCCCTGCAGGAAGTAGTGGATGGATTCACAGCCTAGTCTCACCACAGGCCATCGGTTCTTCACCTTAATTTAGCATGACCAAGCTGTCAACACTTTTTTCAGAGTGTGAGTGAGTGCACATAGAGTGTTAGGGCTGAGCGAAAATGCAACAACACTTCTAACTTGAAGTTTCACACTTTTGACAGCACCTAATACATATCTCAATTTGTATATATGTACTTTGAAAATGTTTGTTTTTAAACATTCTTTCAGTCAAACACAGCACACGACCAATTATACTACCGTTCAAAAGTTTTGGGTTTAGTACAGTAAGATATTTACAGTTTTTTTTTCAGGTAAAAACATTATGTAGGATTGCTATTTCAAATAAATGGTTTTCTTTTGAACTTTCTATTCAATGAAGAATCCTAACAGAAAATGTACAGTGTTTTCACAAAAATATTAATCAGCACAATCAGAAATGTTTCTTGAGCAGCAAATTAGCATATTAGAATGATTTCTGTAGGATCATGTGGCACTTATGACTGGAGCATGATCATGAAAATTTAGCTCACAAGAACAAATTATATTTTAAACTAGAAAACAGTTTTTTGAATTATGGTAGTATTTCACAATATTACTATTTTTACTTTATTTTTGGACACATAAATCATTGGTGAGCATTGGAGAAGACTTTCAAAAATATTAAAGTAAAAATTTCTGAATGGTAGTGTACAGGTGCTGGTCATATAATTAGAATATCATCAAAAAGTTGATTTATTTCATTAATTTCATTCAAAAAGTGAAACTTGTATATTATATTCATTCATTACACACAGACTGATATATTTCAAATGTTTATTTATTATAATTTTTATGATTATAACTGACAACTAAGGAAAATCCCAAATTCAGTATCTCAGAAAATTAGAATATAAATTAAGACCAATACTAAGAAATGATTTTTAGAAATCTTGGCCAACTAAAAAGTATAAAAATAAAAAGTATGAGCATGTACAGCACTCAATACTTAGTTGGGGCTCCTTTTTCCTGAATTACTGCAGCAATGCGGCGTGGCATGGAGTCGATCAGTCTGTGGCACTGCTCAGGTGTTATGAGAGCCCAGGTTGCTCTGATAGTGGCCTTCAGCTCTTCTGCATTGTTGGGTCTGGCCCCTATGTGCTGGGGCCAAGCCCTGTTGGAAAATGAAATCTGCATCTCCATAAAGTTGGTCAGCAGCAGGAAGCATGACCTGACTGTGGAAACTCCTGGTAACGGCTGTGTTGACCTTGGACCTCAGAAAACACAGTGTACCAACATCAGCAGATGACATGGCACCGAAAACCATCACTGACTGTGGAAACTTTACATTGGACCTCAAGCAACATGGATTGTGTGCCTCTCCTCTCTTCCTCCAGACTCTGGGACCCTGATATCCAAAGGAAATGCAAAATTTACTTTCATCAGAGCACATAACTTTGGACTACTCAGCAGCAGTCCAATCCTTTTTGAAGCGAGGCGCTTCTGACACTGTCTGTGGTTCAAGAGTGGCTTGACACAAGGAATGCAACAGGTGAAAACCATGTCTTGCATATGTCTTTGTGTAGTGGTTCTTGAAGCACTGACTCCAGCTGCAGTCCACTCTTTGTGAATCTCCCCCACATTTTTGAATGGGTTTTTGTTTCACAATCCTCTCCAGGGTGCGGTTATCCCTATTGCTTGTACACTTTTTTCTATCACATCTTTTCCTTCCATTCGCCTCTCTATTAATGTGCTTGGACACAGAGCTCTGTGAACAGCCAGCCTCTTTTGCAACGACCTTTTGTGTCTTGCCCTCCTTGTGCAAGGTGTCAATGGTCGTCTTTTGGACAACTGTCAATTCACCAGTCTTCCCCATGATTCTGTAGCCTACAGAACTAGACTGAGAGACCATTTAAAGGCCTTTGCAGGTGTTTTGAGTTAATTAACTGATTAGAGTGTGGCACCAGGTGTCTTCAATATCGAACCTTTCCACAATATTCTAATTTTCTGAGATACTGAATTTGGGATTTTTTTCTTAGTTGTCAGTTATAAACATCAAAATGAAAAGAAATAAACATTTGAAATATATCAGTCAGTGTGTAATGAATGAATATACTATACAAGTTTCACGTTTTGAATGGAATTAGTGAAATAAATCAACTTTTTGATGATATTCTAATTATATGACCAGCACCTGTAGATTTAAAATGTTTAGTGAAAGGAGAAGTTAATGTTTAAATAAGTTAATAACAGTAAAAAATCTAATAATTTAATAAGTTTACTAAGGTGCACTGAAGCATTAGCAATGAAAAGGCATGGACAGTTATTTTTGCAGCTGACAAATGATTTACTAAGATTTGCAGTAGTCAGTTTACTAGTATTTTGCCATTATTTAACGTTAAAAAAAGCATGTCTTAATATTTTGCACTTGTGTTGCTCTTTGTTGAATGCATTGGTCCTTAATGTATACGAGCCAGCTTTTTTCTGTGTTCTATAATTTGTGCTTTGTCAGTAGATCACCCGCAAAACTTTCCACTCCTGTCTGTCCTTTTATGGGATTGCGTTCTCGCACTAATGTTTAGTACATTTGGCGCTGTCTCTCCAAATAAAAAGTGCTTTAAAAAAGATTTCTACATGTTTTGATCTATATTGAATTTTCATTACATCACTTGTTAAATTGTTGAGCTATATTGTTGAGTGTGTGTTCACAAGTGTGTATGTATGTTTGTGTTGAGCTGAACTCAGCAGGCCGCTAATGCTGACTGTCAGAGGATGGAGAGGTTGTGTGTCAGTGTGTGCGCTGACTGGAAGAGGATTGGTCACAGATGAAAAGGATGCTAGTGTTGATTTGAAGAGAAAGTGAGAGAGAGTATTTCTGTGACTTGTGCACTCCCTCTCTCGCTCTCTCTTCAGTGACACCAGTACATCATGGGCGTATTCCAGAAAGAAACTTGTGAACTCCACCAGCAGATTGTCATGAGCTCAGGTGTGAGGAGTCCATGAAAGCTTGTTAGCGTTGTAGCGCTACATACTTGTTAGCACCAGGAAGGCATGATATATGAGACTCTTTTTAATTACACTGGGATAGGTTTTAGTTCTTTATTAGTACAGTTCTCATCGGACACTCATTTTATTTATACAGTACTGTAACAATAATATTGGTGTGAACTTTAGTGAAAATCATGTGGTTGGATGAAATGTTTACAAGTAAAGTCTCGAAAGCCCTTGTGTTTTTTAGTAGTTTTATATTTTGCATGTTCTATAACTTTGTTGCAAGTCAATACATTTACTTGTTCTTTTAGTCTCGGTTTATGTTTGTGTAAATGAAAGCATGTGAAATTTTACTTGAATCAAAGTTGGTAAGGAAGGAACCGTTCATCTAAAAAACAAACCATTGATCTACTTCTGTAAAAGCCCACTCAAAATTTGCGTCTTTCAACTCTGAATCAAGTCTAAATTTAGTCTCAGATTACTATTTTTGATCTTTTGTGATGGATTTAAAAATCACAAAATGCCGTAAATGTTCTGGTTTTAGCATTAGCATTTTGATTTCATAGCCTTCAGCTCGTCTGTAGGCCTGTAAAAGATGCGGTGTACAGAGAGACTCTACAGGTTCGTGAGGTCACTTCCTTTTCTATGGTTCATGGTAGAGGGAAGTGCAGACTTCCTTTGATGGCACTAAGGAAGGGTAGATGCTTAACAGTGAGATGGTGTGAAATTCAACGGGTGCAATTTAAGCACACTTTTCCTAGCTTGTGCACAACCGATGAACTCATTCTGAAGACACTAAAACAGTCGTCATGTAATCACAGTCAAGTTATTTCTTTAAATAATCTGATGATTTTCTTCACAGGCTGTGTAAACTTGATTATAAAAATAGGTAGTGGGATAGTTCAACCAAAGGTGAAAACGTAAAGTACAGTGTTTTTTTTGTTTTTTTTTATTGCAGTGAAAGTCAATGGGGTCCATTGTCTTTCCCTTTTGTTATATGAACAAAAACAGTTAAAAGTCATAAAGATTTATAGGAATAGTTCATTCAAAAATGAACATTAACCAAAGCATAACTCGAAAACACGTAATCCAATATTGCGATGTTTCTTGTTTTTATTATGAGCCAAGAGATAAAGAGTCTGGGTAAAATACGAATCCTCTTATTACGATATTGCTTTCTTCAGTGAAAGTCGTCTGAATCAGGTGCAAAATATGCACAAATCAAGCATCATTTCCAAAACAAATATGCAAGTAAATTTTGATGTGACAAGACAACTAAAACTCATTTTCCTGTGATTTCGTTGTTTTTATAATAAGAAAACATTTTAATGTAACTGTTAGATTAATATTACTGTCAATTAATCTGCCTGTTATCACACTGTCTCATAATAACTTGTTTACTGCTACCATGCGTATTGTATTTTGTGCATGCTGAATTTGAGCTTGCCAAATAAATGGCTTCTAAACAAGCAAGAGCGAGATTTCCATTCTCAAAATGGTTCGGATAGTTACCATACACCCACACATCCTGCATAGTCGTTTAAAATAAACGCAAATCTACCTTCGAAATGGTTGCTCACGAGTATTTACACATCCAAGCACATTTTCAGAACAATAACGCTAACGTAAACAGCAGATTTTGGCTGCATTGAAGTGTTTCAGAAGCGGTTGATGGTGCCTGCATACTGAAGCAGGGCCAGTTTTGTTATGTTCTCTCTGTGAGTTTGGATAGTGGTGAGTTTGGGGTATCAGTAAAACGGTCTGTGAGTCATATTTCCACCTGAACAGCTCAGAGCACACGGTCAACACAGTGGTCTTGGAGCACCAAAGCGAGGTCAGAGCATTTACACTTATTTGTGTTTACGCTATCATAAGTTATGCACCATGTTCAGGGTTCAGCAGCTTGATAGCCTTAAAAGTTTAGCGCAAAAAGAAGATGTGTGAGTGTGAGTCAACGTGCTGGCTTGTATTGAGGTCGCTTCTAGAGGAAAGTTTTATTGCTCTAAGGTCGCTCATTTGGCCTGTTTATTTTGATGATTGCTATCTGATTGGGGTTTCTACTTGTGGGTTTCGCCACAAGTCTCATACAGTCCTGTGGGAAACACTGTGACGCTAATGCCAAACAGTGATGCTCTCTGTTAAACGATCTCTTCACCCCATATAACAGTTAAATGTTTGAGTTTTTTTAAAAAAGTAATATTGTGAATTATTTACAATTTACCATTTTTTAAATAAAAATTTACAATTTTTCTAGTTTAATAATTTGTCAAATGTTATTACTGTGAGGCAAAGTTGAATTTTCGTCAGCCGCTACCTCTTCTGTCACATGATCTTTCAGAGGATGTAACAATTCACTCAACTCACGATTCAATTCGATTCACGATTTTGGTTTCACGATTCGATTCGATTCAAATTACAAAATGAAATGACAAAATTTAAATATAATGTAAATGTAAATAACAAAACTAAATTGAAATTTAAAAACAAGCCCTAAATCAAATAAATAACACAAATAAAATAAATCTCTTCATATAAACAAAATAAGGCTTTGTCTGTGCTCTTTCCATTTAAAATTAAAGGCAACCACTGCATTTTAATCATGATCCAAACAAAGATGCTGCATACATTCAATATGAGCAGTTTTAATCTAAATTACATTAAATATGAAGCAAAAACAGAATGGTTTGGTTTCAGTTTTCAGAAAAAAAAAAAAAAAAAAATTATATATATCTGCATGAAATAGAAACAGCAGACAAGCTGAACGAGACGCAGATTCGCTGAACTTATGAACTTTAATATGCATTATTAGGAGGCAAAATGAAAAGTAAAAATACCATCTAAACTTTTCTTAAGACAGCAAGTTCCCCTCAGACATGCATTCATATAAACTCCTACCCCTAAATGAATCGCGATTTGTTTAGCATCTCAACCGATTTGAATCATCTCATGTTTTAATCAATTTTCAACCGGCTCGCGGTTAATCGTTACATCCCTAATCCTTCAGAAATCATTCTAATATGCTGATTTGTGCTTTTTTTCATTTTGGTAAATCTTGGAGAAGCATGTGTGTACATATTTTAGTTTTTTCTCTTGAGAGGAATCAAGAAACTTGCAGAAACTGAGAAGCAGAAGTCTCCATTCTCTCTCCATTTAATTGTAATTCTTTCTAGGAGAAACTGTTGAGAATCTCTGTACTGTCTTGTCTTGCCTGTGGGTTTGTGAGAAAGAGAGCGTGAACATTCAGACACACAGTGTGTCATGAAATAAGCATCTGAAAAATGTGTCGAATTTTCTCTAGCTTCATTCTCAGGCCCCCTGCTCACTTGAGAAGCATGTAATCTTACATAATCACTTATCAGAGCAAGAGTCTTTGGTTAACAGAGCAATAAAGAAACTTTTACATACAAACCAGAGTTTAGTAAACAAAGTCTCGTTGTTCTTAGCTCATGTACATGACTTAACGATGTTTATTTGTTTATGTATACTTTTGTTAATTATAATTATTGTTTTTATTTAGTTCATATTATATTTATATTTTATAGTGCTGTCAAACGATTATTCGCGATTAATCGCATCCAAAATAAAAGTTTTTGTTTGCATAATATGTGTGTGTTCTGTGTATATTTATTATGTATATATAAATACACACACATACAGTATATATTTTAAAAATATTTACATGTATTTACATGTCTATATATTTTTATTCATATATAAAAATAACATTTTTCTAAAATATATACATGCATGTGTATGTATTTATTTGTACTAGAGGTCGACCGATATGGGTTTTTCACTGGCCGATGCCGGTATTTAGAAATCAGGGCAGCCGATGGCCGATATATGATGCCGATATTTTTTGGCCGATATGTTTATCCAATTTTCTTTTTTTTCCCCATTCATCTCATAAAAGTGAGTTTGAGCAAATTATTATTGCAGGGTACAAGATAGTAATAGTAGTAGCCCAATTTAGAGTAATAATACATGGCTCAAAACTTAAGCAACTTCTCAAAACAGTTTTAAAGCACTTTTTTTTTATGTTTACTGACAGACACCAGTGTTTTCCACAGACTGCAAATGAATTCTCTGCCAGCAGGAGGCACTGTTGGAGCGGAGGTATAGCAGTTTCTCCAGTAACGGCTGTAATCAAATAAGCACTGCTCACAAACACTATTTTATCAGGCATTTCAGGAAAGACAAAATAATGACATCGAAGCTTTTCTGAAGACAGTCGGTTCTTTTCTTTTCAAAGATACATTCATATAAAAACACCCGTGCTGCATTTTAATTTTGAAATGTGAAGTGCTCATTTTATTCAACAAAGCATTTTCAACGAAGCAAGTCTTTTGGAAAATCTATTTGTGGTGGTCAGTTTGGATATAGTGACAAGCCGTCACAAATAACTCAATGGATAGGAAACACTGGACACTGCTGTAATGGAAAAAGGCCATAGTAATAACAAACCACGAGACCATGAGCGATGACATTGTGGAGGATATTGTCGGACCTACACACACATTTAATGAGGAAAGTTAGCATGCACGTTATAATCGGCCCAGAAGTTTTGTCTTAATTGAACGTGTTTCTACTTTGACATGCAAATGACTTGTTGCACTTATGAATATGATAACTTTCCGGCATCAATTCTAGTCGGGTAAAACGTAATTACGTTTTCGAAACGGGCTGTTTTTCCCTGCCATTAGCTGAAGCTGCGTGTGAACAAGCCGCTGCTGCAGAGTGTGAACTGCTCCATCTCTCACGCAGCCTCAGAGGGAGTTCCGTAATAACGTTTAGCTGTCCGCTGGTGCACCTGCCTATAAATTGGCCTAATTTGTAGCACAATCGGCCGATGCCGATTAATTAAAAAATGCCAAAAATTGGCCGATTAATCGGTCGACTTCTAATGTATACATAATAAATATACACCGTACACATATTATGTAAACAAAAACTTTTATTTTGGATCTGATTAATCGCAATTAATCGTTTGAATTTATTAAATTTAACAAATTAATTGTGTGCATTTATCTTTACGTGAAAGAGACAAGAATGCATGTTGCCATCTACAGGTGTTTCCTGTTTGAGGTGTGCCACAACTAAATCTCACCCTTATCCTGTTAGTCTGTTGATTTTTGATCTGCCATGATGCTCGTGCTTTCACAAAGCTCAGTTAGATCTCTTGTAGTTCAGCTGAGCCGCCACATGCAAAGGGGAGGTTATGATAATGAAGGATGATAAATGCACAGTCGCTAACGCTCTCGTGGGCCGGTTAGTTCTTGTATGTGGGTCTTCCTTTCTGGCAGATTGGTTCAGTCATGCATGCACTCCAGCGTCCTGTTTTGGTGATGTGATAATGGACTGATAATTTAGCCTCTTCTGTGATTAAATGAGCGATGTAATTTACAATAGACAGGCATCCGTTCTTCACAAGTGCTCAATCATGTCTGGACTCATGCCATCCCTCTAGCTGGCTTTTCTCCCTCTCTTTTTTGATCTCTTTTTCATTCTCTTTAAGTCGACACAGCTGGCAAGGATTGTTTCAGTATCACGTTTTTAAATTAAACTCCAATAATCTGCTATTCTCTGAATTCAAATAAGGAGATTATGTTCTGTCATAAATGACCTTTAACCTTTCATTTTCCTCTTTTAATTTTTTCTGTCCTTCAGGGTAATTATAGATTTTAGTCTCCCTAGATTTTATTTTTAATTCTTTTTATATTTTGGGTTTCAGCACAAAACTTAAATGCCATAAAGAGTGCTTACTGAACATTTTTTATTATTAATTGAATTTATTAAAAAATTGTGGTGTTAGTATTAGATGTTTTGTTTCAAGCTGTGTTGGGTGAATATCTATATAAAATGGATGAATATTAGTTTATACCAATATAATAATATTATAATATAGTAATATATTGTAATATTTTTTTTTCAAACAGGGGTAAGGGGAATGTATTACACATGTGTATGTGTGTGTATATATATATATATATATATATATATATATATATATATATATATATATATATATATATATATACTGTAGCATAGATCAGATTATGATTTCATCATCATAATGTGATCTATGCACCATAAACAAATTAATTCCTTCAAATACTTATTGCGTACTTACAGCTTGCATACTTTGACGCAATCGACAGTGAAATGTGTAATAAATGTGCCATCACTGCTACATTTAGCAGTAAATTGCAACGACCATGTATCTCACCAGCATCTCCTGTGTATTTATGATTCAACAGCACAAGCTCGATCTGCTCAGATCCTGTGTCAGATGGTCCGCAACGCAGAACAGTTAATCACTGGAATTGGCAAAGTTGACATTCATGGCATTGAAAATTTGGAATATATTCATGATGAGCTTAATCAGATCTTCATTTTTTGGTGTTGTCTTTGCAACATTTCACAGAAACGGTCACCATTATTTGTTGTTATTAAGGAGTGTATTATAGAGAGAAAAGGAGATGACATATTTATTAATGTTAATACATTTTTTTTACACATGCAGCCTTTTTGGCCACTTAGATGTCTAACTGAATCCTTCACAATCATGGGATATGTCTACATGTGTATGTTGTTTTTCTGAATGTGATTGTCATTTCTACCTATCTGTACTTTTGTATGTGGGAATGTGTGTCTCAGCATGGGGCTCTGTTGTCGCTTCACTGCACTGATAATCCATGGGGCGGCAGCTCGCAAAACTGTGTCATAGGCAATGATGCATTTCACCCTGAAACGTGCAATTCTGTATCCTGGACCCAACATCCTGAAGCACTTGCTGATGTAACTGGGTTGTAGAGCATTTAACCTCCTAACCTGAGAGAGAGGTTTAGGTTGTGTGCTGGATTCTTAGAGTTTTACATCATTCATTGTTCTGGTTCCATTCTTCTGTTCTATTTAAAACTGCACTTCACTGCAATCTTGACGTGATGTATTTCCAGCCACCACCACTGTTGATAAAGACATTTATGGGGGATTTCACAAAGCCTTGGAAATTTTTGAACGTCTTTGATGGACTTATCAAATTAACCAATTGAAGTTACCAAATGTAGTACTCATTTCAAGACTAGGCATGTGCAGAGCTACATTGGGTCGTCTAAACAATAAATAGCCTAGCCGACTGATCGGTCTTAAAGAAGCACTGAATAATTTGACTGTTTTGTTAAAGGGTTGAACTTAGGTGAGGTTACATTATTTTGCAGACAAAAAGGTCCCTTATCTGTTGTCAGTAGTGTAGCAATGCATGAAGCACAGCTCACACAGAAGTCACTTTCAAACCAAGCAGCTTTCTGTTGGTAAACACAGCAAATTTGCATGACCAGTTGAACCCGTTGTGAAATCTTCCGACAAAATTCCTCTTTGTGTGTATTCATATCAAAATAACTGAATTTTGCCTGTAAACAACAGTAGATGTGACCTTAAGACAATTAAAACTCTATAATCAGCTAGTTGGAGTGTAACCAAATGTAAAAGAACGCTGTGGTTTGAATTTTGAAGGTAGTTAAAAGTACATTTACCTTTAAATGTATTCATTAAGTAGGCACCTTTTATACAAAGGGACTTTCAAATGAGGAACATCAGAACATTTCATCAGAAATACCAACAATATTTACAGTACACAATATAGTCAGGAGGATTTTAATCTGCTGGTTGTGTAAGGGTATAACAGTTAGCATGCTAATTAATTTAAAACATAAGACAATCCAAAACTAGTCGATCGTACTGACCCAGATGCAATAACTTGATAATTTTCATGTGAATTGTTTGTATTTGGTGGTGGACGAGGAGACTCCCCCTCACAGTGTAGAGTGTTTTGACTGCTTATAAAAGCAGAAAATCTTGTGAAATCTCTTTATACCAGAGTAAATTATTGCAAGACTTTTTTTTCGTACGCCGTACAGCCTGATTCTCAGCGGGGGCAGGCCTGTGGCATTGATCAAGAGCAGCGCCAGCGTACCAAGGTCGTCTACGCTGTTGTGTATGAGAGGGCCTGTCATTCCCCGAAGCACATGATGACTTTTTTCTCCTCCCTGTGTAGTGGAAGACCCGAGGAATGATGGGACACTGTGAAAACCAGCTACTATTGACCATCTGGAACAGCCCAGTGAGCGGGGGAGAGGAATGTAGATCACACACACACTTTCAGAGCTCTGTTAATGCTCTTGTGAACAGGAAGTCAGTGAATAGGAGTCTCATGACAGAGTAGGAGCTGAATGTGTTTGTTTGTGTCAGTGTGTTAAATGAATGACCGTGTTAGTGATCTATGCATGCATAGTCGGCCAGTTTGAGATGAAAGTTGACTGCTTTGTGGTCTAAAGTATGTGAACGCCCCCTTCTAATCTGTTCTTTTGATAAACAGACCCTTTCTGTCAGGTGAGTCTGATTAGGCCTTTGCAGCTCCCACAATGCTTTGCAAAACCACTGTTTTTGCTGGCATGTTTATTTTTACAGTTCAAAGGGAAGAGGTCTCGTCTGGTCTGGTCTGTATGTCTGTGTGTGCATACAGTAGCGTTAGAAGGGGCGCACTGCAGAAGTTTGCAGCTACATACTGTGGTTTGATGTGACTTGAGCTCTGTTGAAGCCTATGACTTTGGCAGGAAGTGTATATTAAAAAAAAGTGAGCCTTGCAGCTGCATGCCATAAAGCGAGATTAGCGAGAAATGGCGGGTTGTGATTGTCCCCTCCACAAACACCACAGTTACCTACTTAAATGATTTTTGTTGTAAAATGACTTTTTAACTGTGTATGAAATGTTTTACTGAGAACACTAAATGGTTTTAATATAGCTATCCAAATGTGTGAATATTTGTGTATATGGTAGTGATAAGTGAAACTATGTATTTTCCGATGTCGACTAGTTAATGGATTGCTTAAATGATGGATTGCTTCAATTTTCCAACATTTTCAAACTGACTAACAGCTAATGTACTAGTTGTTGCTTAAATAAATGCTGCTAAAAATATCAGAACTAAATATGTATACATATAAGAAAAATCAGTTAGTGATCATTAGTGAAAACACTCCAGTTTTCAGTGTCACATGATCCTTTAGAAATCATTCTAATATGCTGATTTGCTGCTCAATAAACATTTCTTATTATTATCAATTTAAAAACAACTGTGATCTGTTTTTTTTTTTAAATTAGAAAGTTCATAAGAACAGGATTTATTTGAAATAGAAGTTAGGGGTGGGCAATATGAAAAATCTTAAGAGTAATTTTATTTCACGGCATCACTATATATCACAATATAGTTATTTCTGATTAAATAAGGTCTTTATGATATCAAAATTTTTGATACCATAGAAATTTCATAATTCTTGTCACTAATACTAATAAAAAAAACTAATACTATCCTAAATTCAAAGGTCACTGAAGACAAGTAAACAGTCAGCGATTTTAACAATAGGACAAAAATAAAACTGCAGTAGAAAAAAAAAAAAGACATGCTACATACGTTGTATAAAGTAATCAAATGTATAAAAACACTGCATTTTCTTCACTTTGTAAATTAAATGTGTATTTCTTCTTATTAAAGTTTCAAAAGTGATTTAGCCGAGAGCAGTGAGAGATTTTCTCTCATTTGTTGTTTGATTAACATGAATAACAGACAGCAGGAATATTAGACTGCTGTCGCTTTAAGAACCTCCCGGATTCAGTATACTGTTAAATCATGTTTTCTTTCTCAGCTGTTTGCTTTCACTTAAGACATAAATTACTGTGTTTACGAGGATACTCGACAGCAAAAGCGCATGCTTAAAAATGCGTGCAAATGATCATTTTTTGCAACCACGCATCACAGCAACATCACGTGAGCGTGTAACCATGATAGAGATGATAGACCAAAATCTCTACAGGTTGCCAAATAATAATAAAAAAAGTTAAATTCTAACAATCTAGAGAAACTTTTTTTTTTTTTTTTTTTGATTAGTTCGCCATAGTGATGCATCTCGAATGTGTTTTTGTCTGTATGATCCTCACCACTGTTCTTGCTCAAGTTTCAATGTTGGACCTACTACTGTATGTGATCTCCAGCTGTACTTTGGCCCCTAGGGGCCTGGCTTTAATACGTTTCCATGGCAGTGGCACCATAAGGTATACAGGTAGCCCATTACACATATGCTATACCGTCTATGCTTTAATTAGGTTGGTGATGATACATCTACCTTGTTGTAACTTGTTTACCACTCTCTAACTGTAACCAAGTGTGGTTTGAATCATTGGTTAAAGTCCATTCATCCTTTTAGAGAGGAGCTGCAACTTCTACAAAAACATTATTCAGCTTTTTTCAGTGATAGTACTTTACACGAAGAAAAATAGTTGCAATTAGGCTTGCTTCTAAACACTGTGATGTATTCAGATGTTTTCAGAGTTCATCAGCTCCATGCTGATGGCTGGCACGGGCCGATCCCAAGCACACAGTAGGACTTAGTGAGATGTGGAGTCTGGAGATGACATCAATCAATAGGACTGTTTCTCTGCTAACAGTGACAGAGAACTTAGCACACTAACAAACAATATAATTTATGCTAGGCCTGCAACTATTTTGATAATCAAATCATTTTGCAATGTTCTTCAAACAGTGTCAGATTAAATTATTTAGTAGTGTGTGCTAAACAGTGAGTGCAAAAAATAGCTGTTGTAATGCTGTGAAAATGTTGTAAATATAGCTGTGAAATTTGTTTTGCATGCAATGTTCATTGTTTAATTTTAGTGGCAAGTCATGCTGTAGATTTTAAGTGCATAACCCAACTCTGATTTCTAAACATAACAATTTCTCAATGCAAAACAGTATAAAAGGCATAACAGACAGATAAAAGTACAGTCATAATCATTTTGGATACTGTTTTTTTATCTTTATTCACATAGGACAGTACGGGATCGGAAAAGAAGCAGGAATTTGACATCCAGCACAACGTGTTTGAGTGCTACAAATATAATTTTTGTTTTATATTGTTTACAAATGGCAATTTTAGGGTATAAAATTATCCTTTTAAGATACAGGAACAGCTGATTAAATGCAAAAAATTAAATGCACAGTCAAAATGTCTTGCATCTTTTTTTAGTTGTGCAAAATTATAAAGATAAGCTGCTTTATGGTCATAAATGTATAGACTCCTTTGATTCTTGAGTCAGTCTATGCCAAAGGTTTGTTAAAGTAAATGGGTTACCAGACACATTTATAGTGATGCAAAAAAAAAAAAATTATATACATTAAATTGTTTTTATTGAAATAAGCAAATTAGTTTGTATCTGCTTATGAAGTGTTAGAACCATTAAGGAAAAGTAAATAAAAAAAAAATTTTTACACACATATAAATAATTATTAATTAAAAACCATTAAAAAATAATGATACATTAAGAATTTTTTATTATGAAAAATTGTTTGTATTTGCCTATTCTGTTCATCTGTGTTAAAACCATTAAAGAAGAAACCACATCTTCCCCATTTCATTTTTGATTTAAAAAAAGAAAAAGAAAAAGGAATGGATGCAAAAGTACACGGACTATACCTGTGTATTTTTGAAAAGTTACCTTAAGTTAAATACTAACTGTAAAGTGTCAAGATGTCCTGCAACACACACACTTCCTTCTCTAAATAGAGTAAAATGCTCTGTAATAACTACTTTGTTTTTGACTGAAATTATTGCATTCAGCTTCTTTGTTGTGCTCATTGGGATTGATGTTGACATGCATGGACACATTCAATTAAATGTTAAGTTAAATTTATTTTTTGGTCCACCAAACCAGCAGGAACCATCATAAACCAGCTTGAGCTAGCATGAAATTCTTCTGCTCTTTTTTAGCAGGTTGGTTGCTGTGTGCTGTTTTCATCATAAATAACTTGATAAGGCAGTTATGGCAGAGAAAATTTAATTTATACACACAGATTTTTTCGCACTCAAAACAAACACACATGAATAAGCACAGATGAGTACCCACACTCACACACACACACACACACACACACACACACACACACACACACACACACACACACACACACACACAATACAGACATTGACAGGATCCAGTGTGTGATATTCTGCTCAAGGTCAACTCTTATTTGCTATTGAGGGCTCTGTCCTTTCAGTCTATCTGGTTATCTCCTGGCTTCCCTGCAAATGTGTGTGTTTGAGTGTGTATATATTGGTTTTACCTCTCAGTAGCATTCTCTCTTACTTATATTTCCTATATTTCCAGGCAAAAACAGCTTCTTTTTAGCTGAGTTAAGCTAAGCTTTAAGTCACACTGTGTGCTGTTTAAGCTTATATTTTTTTATCTTATTTTGCTGTGACTTTAGCATTAATTCCAATACATATACTAGTGTATTTCTAAATGTCAGCAAAATTAGCTTTTAGCATTACAGTATATGCATTGCAATGTTTGTTGTCTCTCTTCCAAGAAAACTGGCCAAAATTGCTGATTGTGTTCTATTTTAAGTGTCATATTTAGGTGTAGATGAGCAAATACTTTAATAAGCACATAAGTGCTGCGCGGGTGCACCTGACCAAAATAAAACAATTCACTGTGTAAATAAGTTCAGACTGCTTATTTAAATACTGACCTGGTTGCTGTTAATGCACAATCACTATTTTAGATCGACTAACTGTAATATTGTATAATATTTCTATTAGAACTAGGCTATATCCTGCCGGTTTCAGAGTAAAATGCAAAACTTTGACATTTCATTCACTGACGCGCTTCACTTGGCAGCACTAAAACCAGCAGTGCATATCCTACTTACTCGCCGGAAACCTGATATAAAAAGCCAATATAAAAAAACTTGCTGATTTTAGGGTTAGAAATTATGAAAATTCAGAATTAAAAAAATATGTAAATAAGCAAAGTAAGAAAATGGAAATGGAAATATTAGTATTGTATTTAAGTGTGCTATAAAATAATTATTTTTAATACTCACTTTTTATTTTAAATTATAAAAGTATTTTCACACTTTATTTATTATTTTCTATTATTTTATTATTTTATATAAAAAAATGAGTTCAATAATACTATTAATTGCTATTTTAATTATTTTATTTTTATAGTAATATTTAATGGGTCACGCTGTGCAGTGTGAGCACCAAATCAAATCTCCAGATGCATTCATGAGAACCAGACTGAAAAACATATGTGCATCCCTGTTAATGACTTCTTCACTATACCAAACATTGACATCAAACTGCCTAATATCAGGAGAATCTTGTGGTCTGTATTAAAGTTCTTGTGCATATGATTGGTCTGCTGAGCAGATGTTAAATGCATGATGAAACACAATTATTATGCTTGAATATTCTTTCTGAATGCACACATTTTCACTGCTGCATTCTCGTTTCACGTCTAGACTGTTCACTGCTCTCTCTCTCCTTCAGTTTATCTCTCTCTCACACACTCATGCAGTCGACATAAAGAAAGCTAACTACTGTAACCTTATTTCATTCCCTGGCTGATAACTTTTAAATGTAATATTTCTGCACAGAAAATAAAATCACATTTTCCTGTGTGAGAGACACTTCCTTGTTTGTGTTTTATGATAAATCTTCCCATTTTAATTAGTTTTAAAAATATATATATATATTTCTTGGATTTTGTAAACATGTATGAAATATAAATAAAATATTGCAGGTTTCTTTGTGTTTTGTTGAATGTTAATGAGGTTTTGAGCTAATTTAGAAAGCTTGGGAGAGGCTTTTCTGAAGGATATTTGAAGACTGGATGTTTTGTAATTCTAATGAAGAATTGAATCGATCGATAAAAGATCATGTGATTCCAAAATTAGAAATTGGTGTGTAGTGTGTAGTCGATATCTAATAGCTTTGAAGCCATCTATGTTTTTATACACTCCTAAATGTTGATAAATTCACTCATAGCTTTTACATATTTAAAATTAGTAAGAGATGGACCAAAAAATACTGATTATCTTTGTTGAAAGGACTGTCACATTTTGTTCTACAAGTAATGTTAACCACAGACCTTGTTTTAATGTTAAAAATCAAAATCTGCTTTTGTAAAATTGCAAATGGCTTGAAAATGCCATTTCTCTAATGGATTTTTGGACTAATTAAACTGTTTGAAATTAAAGACAAGCCCTTGAATGTGTTCTAACTTAACTTCCTGTTTCAGCAGGAAGCATGCCACCACAGGAAAAAAGAATTGTATATATATTTTATATCTTATAGAGTCTTTAATAAGTCTTTAATAAGAGCTAAAGATAAATGTAGACATGAGTCAGATTTAAAATATTTAAGCTGCTCTCTTGAAAATGCAGTTGAGATTTATGTTGCTGTTTTAAATATTGTCCACCTGCAGACTGACAACTTGATCTGCAAATATGAAGCATCCAGCAAGCAGATAGTCTGTTCTTATTCCTCTAAATAAATAACCATGTCAGTGAGTGAGAGAGTAAAGCACGCAGAAAGAACTTGCAGCGAGAGCAGAGAAAGATAACATACAGGAAATTGAGAAAGGATGACAGCTCTGCGTGAGCCAAGAGATGCTCGAGATCTCTGCAGTTTTCTTAACCTTTGCACAGGTCTTAAACAGAACGAGAAAATGACTACCCTCTCCAAACAACCCCAGGACATATCAGGCAATGGTCAGTTTGCTGTCCACAGTGTGATTTGCATATATATTGTTCATTACAATGCAATGCAATTCATTTGTGGTTCGCTTTTGCATAATTACTTACCCTTTTGACCATTATAGGTTACCAAGTCAAGAAAAAATTATTTGGAAATGAGGAGTATATAAAAAAATCAGCTAGGTCAACTGCCTCTATGCAAAGATTGCTTTACTGTAAAATGCTTTGTAAAATTTATTTTATTTTATGATTCATGTAATAGAAATATAATTAATTTATATTGATACTATTTAAAATAGATACCTTATATTTAAAATATTATTTAAAGTTTATACTTTTATTATTGCTGTTATTACTATTATTATTTAAAATGTTAATATTAATTTTTTTGTTCATATTATGGTTTTTACAAAGCCGTTTATGTTTTCAAGTTCAGTGTGGAGTCCTTCATGTGTAATGAGCAAAATAGACAATTAAATTATTAAATCACAATCATATTTGTATTACAGTTAATCACCAGCCACATTTTCACAGCTTTAACAGCTCTAGTGGAGGGAGAGAGAAGTGCAGTACAGACTGCTACTTCTGCTAACAGACGGACAAACAGATGGAGAAGTGTTTTAAAGCTGTGTGTGTGTGTGTGTGCTGGAGGTTGATTCTGAGTCACTGTACGCCCATCCAGGAAATGAGCGCCTCTCTGCTTTGCTGCATGAAGGCCTACATCGCATCTCTGTCTGTCTGTCTCTGTTTTACACACACACAGTGGATGAGAATGGACTAGAGCTCCCTCTAGAGTTTCTGTGCATTAAATGCCCCTTTTCTATTTTCAGGAGATAAAGAAAGACTCAAAAAAAGAGGTGAAGAAGGAGTCCAGCTTGGCCGGATCCAAATCAGACCTGTCCAATGGCAGCGCCAGCCCAAAATCAGAACCCAGCCTGAGACCCGCAAAGAAAGGTAGTGTGTCTGATCTGTTCCTAATCCGAAAAGTAGTCCAGTGCTTATTCAGCATAAACACCCACACATACATCCCCTCATGTCTCACAGCACAGGATTTGGGGGGCGGTTAAAGTTTCCGTCGATCGAAGATTCAATTAAACTGAGATCTGGCTCAGGTTTGCCTTTGGCAGATGAAAAGTGTGAAAGTTAAATAAAAAAAATACTCTTTTAAAGACACTCAACCCTTCTTAAATTTGCCAAGTCACCCCTATGGATCCAGAATATATCAATCACAATCAGTGTGTGTGTGTGTGTGTGTGTGTGTGTGTGTGTGTGTGTGTGTGTGTGTGTGTGTGTGTGTGTGTGTGTATTCTTCTGTAAATCACAATACTTTTGAGAGTAAGTACAGTATTACTCTCAGACCAGAAACCATTTACTCCTACCACTTCCTGAGTGTGATGGTACGTAATTAAACATTATTCAATTTCCCTAACTCAGATAATTACAGAAACTTTACAAATTGTCTTTTTGGGGCTGTTATATGAATCCTCTAATTGGTCAGGTTTGAGTTGAAGTGAATATGTTGTCAAATTAAATTAAATACAAATTCACAATTAAAGAATAATAAAAAATAACAATAAGACATTTACGTTGATCTTATAAAAATGACTAAATTTTTTTGTGATACTGTGTAATCATGTGAAGAAATAATGACTTTCAGTATGATTGCTAAAAAAAAATATGACTTACCTAATTAAACAATTAGTTAACTAAATAAGGTCACATAGATATGTTTATCAAAAAAAAAAAAAAAAAAAAAAAAAAAACCTTTTTCACTGTTTTACTTTAAATGGGACAGATACTCAACCGGTTTCTGGAACACAAGCTCTGTTTACAGCCCTCAATTTATATCACCTGATTTTCAGACAACAGCGCTAGTGTAGGTTCATGTGACTTTAATTTGTTTTGCAGATAGAGAAGTTCACTTTCAAAGACAATGTGAGGCAAAATATGTGTGTCTCATTGGTTTTCTCCAGTGTATTAAGTATTGAAATCTTCAGGTAATCTCACTGCTTTTATGGCATCAAGATATTAATATCGGTAGGTGAGGGCCGGGTTGCCCAGTTTCTCCATTCTGTTGAGAACTGAAACTTTGGGTGTCTGTTGTCAAAGGCTGTTTGTTTTCATGAGCCACAGAGGTCTGTGTGTATAGTGAGAAGTCTTGGACCAAAATGTGTAGTTAATTGTTGGCATAAACTAAAGAGAAGAGTGACACCTAGTGGTGGAATGTGTAAGTGCTGCTTTGTTGTTTTGATAGATAGATAGATAGATAGATAGATAGATATCTTACTGACCCCAGATTTTTGAAAGAGAACAAACATTATTTATCTATGTGTATTTCATATAAACAGGTGAGGCAATCAGGAAAAGGCGTTGCAAAGCTGCCTTTAGCTACACTCCACAGAATGAAGATGAGCTAGAACTGAAGATCGGAGATGTTATTGAGATTCTGGGAGAGGTGTGTACTGCATGACCATCCTAGTCACGTTATAATTTTAAATTTTTGCAAAGAACTCTAATTTATTTGTAGTGCTAAAAACCACCTCTGTGTGTGTTTGCTCGCTCAGGTGGAGGAGGGATGGTGGGAAGGTGTTCTCAATGGCAAATCTGGGATGTTCCCCTCTAATTTCACCAAGGAGCTGTTGGCCGAGGCTGAAGAGCTGACCCCACAGGACGATACACGCAGCACACGAACCAGTCAGTCTGCACTGCATACTCACTTGACCACTAAAACAGCTTCCTCATCTTACTAACTACATCTCTGTGAAGATTTCCAGACATCCAGGCCGTAAAAAAATGAAATGAAATTTATTTTGTAGCATATTTTTCTTTTTATTGAAGACATATTGACTTGTTGAAGTGGTAAAGCATCAAGCAGGCAGATGGTGAAACATAAAATTTTCATCCTATCTCATATGACATTGTGATTCGCACCATTAGGCAA
The DNA here is from genome assembly GCF_018340385.1 of Cyprinus carpio. Taxonomy (NCBI): domain Eukaryota; kingdom Metazoa; phylum Chordata; class Actinopteri; order Cypriniformes; family Cyprinidae; genus Cyprinus; species Cyprinus carpio. The sequence continues at coordinate 15,983,267 of NC_056620.1, forward strand.
GCGACTCCCACAGTAATTTGCGAGTCTTGGGATGTTACAGAGTGAAATGAGGTTAAGTGTGGGGGGATCTCCACCTCCTCCCTACGGCTGATAAAGTCATTTGGATGAGTGGTGAAACATTTTTAATACATGGAAGAAATGCATCCAGATACTTATAAACTGTACAAAATAACCAGCCACGTCTAACCAATTATGTCACAATCATCTTTAAACATTCACTTCCTCCCATGCTGTTAACCAATTACAAGTATTCAATTCAGTTCAATTCAAAACACTTGCTAAAAGCTTGCTAATATCTGAAATATTTTATTTATTTATTAGTGACCATTAACTGGCAACAGAGAACTGTGAACATGCAAATGTGTTTTTAAAATAATTGAAACATTAACTTACATTCACAGGAGGCACTTATCTAAGTATTTAAGGTCAATTGAGTTCAGCTGACAAAAAAAGTTTGAGAATCCCTAGCCTAATAAAAGTATTTTTAATTTTTTTGTACTTTTGTTTTAATTAATATTATGTGCACTGCTGTTGAATAGTATGGGGTTTTTATGTTTTTGAAATATTTCTCTTATGCCCACAAATGGTGCATTTATTTGATCACAAATACAGTAAAAACAGTAAACTATGAAATATTTTTACAATATAAAAATAACTGTCAGAACCCAGAAATTATTCTAATATGTTGATTTGATGCTGAAGAAATGATTATTAGTAGTGATGTTGAAAATGATGTGGTGTTTAATATTCTTTTCAATTTAATACATTTTTCATACAGGATTTTTTAGTCATTGAATAATAGACATTTCAAAAGAACAGCTTTTTTTTTTAAATAGATTTTTTTTTACAATATTAATGTCTTTACTGTTACTTTTGATCATTTAATTGCTTCCTCGCTTAATAAGTTTTCATTTCATTAAACAAAACTAATCTTACTGAACCCAGAATTTTGAACAGTAGTGTATACTGTAGTTATTATTTATATTATTATTTTTCAAATAAATTACTGCTTATTACCATATTCTTTTAAGCTGTAACATTGAACCCATAATACCAATACCAGAAAATTTTCACAAAGTCAATTTCAATGTCACAGCTAAAATTAATATGCTAATGGTCCCAATCAGTTATCACTGACCTACTGAGCTTTTACTATTGTGACAGCCTTACACAGCACTCTTGGCAAGGACAGATGGACTCTAACAGTTCAGCTGTGAAGAATGCTGCATGCAAAGGATGCATGCAAATACTCAAGTCCTCCTTTGAAACGTGTTTGTGTATCTGTAGGTATAAAGGACAGCACCGGCTCCGAGAGTGATGGCGGCGACTCCAGTAGTTTACGCTCTGATACGGGCAGTGTGTCCTCCAGCTCTGAGATTCAGCCCAAAAAGGTTCGGGGGTTCGGCTTCGGGGACATCTTCAAAGACCAGCCCATCAAGCTCCGCCCACGATCCCTGGACATGGACAGTGAGGGAGACAAGGTGAGTTTGTATTATTGGAGTCCCTGTATTTTAATGAAGCAAATTGTATGTGCGTTTCTTGGATTTTACGACTTTGTAATTACCGTCAGGCCATCTCTGTCTTGGTCCCCTGCGTTTACTCTGCCTTCGGCCCCACAGTCTCTTGTTCATTAAAACCTTCCCGTCTTCCTGTCCCACTGAGAGCGGCATACATCCCTTTGCTCATTTCCTCATTTTCTCTATCCATTGTTAGCTCTCATTATTAGGCCCACATTTAATTTATGTCTTTCATTTCTTTTTCAAACATTATTTTATTGATTATTTTGGGTTTGTGTTATTGTGGAAACTTTGCTTTTAGTGTGTCTGTCTTTTTTTGAGTTCTTGCTCAGTCAGTGTGGTTAGGAAGTCAGTGGCTATGTGTGAAATAGCAAGGTAGCATACTATGCATACTGTTTCTGCAGTATACAGTATATACCAAATAGATGTGATTTGCTTTAAGAATGCACAAAATTGGTTCATTTTCAGTCACTGATTTCTTTAAACTTAGCTGTATCGCTTGGTTTTGGATAATTAATTATGCATGGTAATTTTTGTCAATCTTTAAAAGCACAAATAATTTATTAACACTGTTAAATGTAATATTTAACCAATATTAAAATGAATATCCATTTTTCTTACTGTATGAAATGTATTACAATGTTGTGGGGCATAAATTTACTTGATTTTAGTTTAACATTTTATTTTTAATTGAATTTTTAGTTGCATTTTTAACTTGTTGCATTTTAACAAGTATTCCTTTCAAAAATAATTAATATAAATATGTAAAATAAATATTTAATTTTTTTCTTAAATGATGCAAACTGGTGAGGTCATGTGGAACAATGTGGCTTATACTGTTTAAAAATGTTTATAGTTGCATGATATGGTTCCAAATGTTATTTAAAGAAATAGTTGACAGTATGCAGTAAGCAAGTAATCCCTTTCAAATATAACATTTGTGTCTGTGTGTGTGTGTGTGTAGGAAGCAGTGTTGGCAGTAACACATTACTTAGTAACGCGTTACTGTAATTTGATTACTTTGTTACTAAAAAAAGTAATTTAACGCGTTATAATTTCCAAAATGGTAATTAGATTATAGTTCCAAGCCGCGGTCTCTGTGCCTTACCGCTGCGTTACATCATTGCAGACAGAATGAGAATTAGAGACCTGCTCTCCCACGGGACAGACGCAACAGAAAGCAGCGCGGGACGAGAATTGATGGGCGAGTGTGAGTGCAGGATGCAGGAGAATAAAATGATTCGCGGGACTCCAGCAAAATAGAAATATCTAAACATAAAATATCTAAAAACAAATAAATTGCTATTCATCTATTGCACAAAAACAACTAATATAACAAAAACGATTAACAGGCGCATACATTTTATTTATAAAATGTTTGCAGCGTTAAGCAATGTTGATTTCTGGAACTCATTGGCCAATCAGACGTGTTAGAATCCACTCAAAACGCAGGAGTTCCTTTGCAGTGCTGAAATTTGCGTGCTCACGAATCCTTTCATTATAACACAATAATTGTAGACATTATGAAAGATTCATTATATTTATTGTCTTATAACAGAGCTTTGTGAGACTGCGATAAACTGAGATGAACTGAGCACCCTTTGCTGGCATTCTGCCATGCCAAACCATGTACACAGCAGCCTATGCTTGCATTTGGTTAAAAATAAAAGTGGTTTTTAAATGTTGATGCTTTAATAACATATATTTATCAGGAGCATTTATGCTGGAATGTTGTGGCTATAAACACAAAACTTACTTTTTCATGTAAATTTCATGGATGTACAGTAAAAAGTAATGTAACTAATTACTTTTGAAATAAAGTAATCAGAAAAGTAACTTGATTACTTTTAAAAGGAGTAATCAGTAATTTAATTACATTTTCAGAGTAACTTGCCCAACACTGTTAGGAAGATGACACACAAATAGCTGATCTGGCACTCTCGGTCACTTAAAAAGGAAGTCATTGTCAAAGAGGTGTTTATGGGACGTCTTCCGCACTTTGTGTCTCTTTGTTTAGTCTGAAAGAGAAGGAAATCTCTCCAGATTGTCGCTGAATATCTATTATTATATATTCTAGATTGTCACTGAATATCTATTATTATATATTCTAGACTGTCACTGAATATCTATTATTATATATTATATCTTAACTCTTCTACCTGTTACATACAAAGACAATTTTCTATTTTACAAGGCAAGTGATCAGTGGAATATAGAAATCCGATGTCATTTGCAAGCTGTACGTTTACCCATATACAAATTTACCACACCCTGACATGGCTCTCTTTCCATATCCACCCCTCTCCTCCTCTCTTCCTCTCTCTCTCTGAGTGGTTTCCTGACTTTAGGGCTGTTTTAAAGCAGAAGTAGGGCTTGTAAGACTGTAAGAGACTGTCATGACTCAGGGGGGAGTGAACTGAAAGCTTGTTGGAGATTCCTGTTGCAGACAGGACTTGCGCACACAGATGTAGGTATCAACACCAGCCATTTCTGAAGGATTATTTTGTCGCTTTGCGAAAAGGTAAATATAAAATTATCTATTTTTATCTGCATCGCCCTCACTATCCATTTGTCTTTCTATTCTAATGATGTAAAACTGGCTAGAATTGAGCTGTTAAACGACGACTGAGATGTGTTTCCTTTCATGTGGCTGTAATTTGGGCTTTGAGACACAGCATTATGGGTGTTCTGAGGGTGGAAGTCATCGTAGGGTCTTCACAGAGATGTCATGAGGCCTTTGAGAAGAGCAGTGCAGCCAGATGTTGTAATGATGTTCCTATTATGTCGTTTAAACATTTGGCTGCCACATGGTGCTTGTTAGTCCGACTCCATCGTGACTGCTCTAAATGAGAGGAAAAGGAAGAGAGGGAGAAGGAGGAAGAGAGGGGTGAGTTTTTTTCCTCAGCGAACACAGCAAATGTGTGTGTGTGTTAAAGCCACATTGGGAGTGTGGGATGTTAAAGAGCTTGTTGTATGTCGGGTTGGATTGATTCCCTGCCATGTTTGTGGAAGGACTGTGGCTCCCCTGCCGGAAAGAGGCCAGATAAACAGAGCCAAATGGACAGAATGCTATTCACACACGTTTTCAATGTTTGAATTCACTGGGCCCTTGACAGCTTTTTATAGCCCCAGAAATGTACGATATTGTGTAAATTGATTAAATTGTGTGTCAAATTATTGCTGTTTACTATCTAATAAATGCATCAGTTTTTGCAAAAATGTTGGAACCCTCATCAGGGTCAGTACTCGTAGTTGCCCTCATTGATGACATTGACTTACAGACAGCATTATTATTTTTAATATGAATTAAAATTAATATGAAATTAGTTTCTATATTTACATGTTTATAAATTTTTTTATATATATATTATGCAAACTAAATCTTTTGTATCCGATTAATGGTTTGACAGCACTTTTATATATATATATATATATATATATATATATATATATATATATATATATATATATATATATATATATATATATATATATACCCTCACCTAAAGGATTATTAGGAACACCTGTTCAATTTCTCTTTAATGCAATTATCTAATCAACCAATCACATGGCAGTTGCTTCAATGCATTTAGGGGTGTGGTCCTGGTCAAGACAATCTCATGAACTCCAAACTGAATGTCAGAATGGGAAAGAAAGGTGATTTAAGCAATTTTGAGCGTGGCATGGCTGTTGGTGCCAGACGGGCCGGTCTGAGTATTTCACAATCTGCTCAGTTACTGGGATTTTCACGCACAACCATTTCTAGGGTTTACAAAGAATAGTGTGAAAAGGGAAAAACATCCAGTATGCGACAGTCCTATGGTCGAAAATGCCTTGTTGATGCTAGAGGTCAGAGGAGAATGGGCCGACTGATTCAAGCTGATAGAAGAGCAACTTTGACTGAAATAATCACTTGTTACAACCGAGGTATGCAGCAAAGCATTTGTGAAGCCATAACACGCACAACCATGAGGTGGATTGGCTACAACAGCAGAAGACCCCACTGGGTACCACTCATCTCCACTACAAATAGGAAAAAGAGGCTACAATTTGCACGAGCTCACCAAAATTGGACAGTTGAAGACTGGAAAAATGTTGCCTGGTCTGATGAGTCCCGATTTCTGTTTAGACATTCAGATTGTAGAGTCAGAATTTGGCGTAAACAGAATGAGAACATGGATCCATCAAGCCTTGTTATCACTGTGCAGGCTGGTGGTGGTGGTGTAATGGTGTGGGGGATGTTTTCTTGGCACACTTTAGGCCCCTTAGTGCCAATTGGGCATCCTTTAAATGCCACGGCCTACCTGAGCATTGTTTCTGACCATGTCCATCCCTTTATGACCACCATGTACCCATCCTCTGATGCCTACTTCCAGCAGGATAATGCACCATGTCACAAAGCTCGATTCATTTCAAATTGGTGGGTGAGGTGATGGGTGTCATCATGCTTATCATATCTCAACCAATGAGAGCATTTGGCGTGGGTCTAGCGTTCACATGAAACACTCACAACCTCATAAGTGGGAAATAGGAAGTTTTGGATAGCACGTGATGACAGCAGAGAAGTGCTCTTGCTCAGCAAAATGGAGTGCATTGTTCTGTTAACTTTGTGGTTTATTATTTTGAGTCATTTGGGACGTGGTAACACACAGCCCTCTCACAATATTTTTATTTACAGATCTATCACTTTTGCCACTAAGAAATGTTCACGCAGTCATGCTGCATGAATCAGAAGTTCTGCGCTCCAGCACGGTCATCGCTCACACTCACTGATCTATATATAACTGAACCACGCTCTGGGCCACCTCTTCCAACCGAGCCAGGGATGGCTAAACGAACTGCGCCCGAGCGCGGCACAGAGTGATCACACTAGTCAAACGAACCAGGCTTTGAGGGTCAAACGCGCTTGGGAACGTTAAGATTGCCTAGTTTGAGTACACCCTTATTCTCCCGCATCCCACACACACACGAGTCTCTACCCGCCCGCACCCTCACTCGCTTGTCCTGCACCACACTCTGTTGCGTTGGGTCCCGCATTAGTGCAGGTCTCTACTCGTAAGATGCCTGTTATGCCAATATTTTAACTGCTACTATGTAAAAGGAATACTGCTGTAAACAAAGTACCTTATTTTTACATTTTTGTGTATATATATATATATATTCAGATTTGCATTTAACGAATAAATGACATTTTAAAGTATATTACAGTATTTTTAAAAATAAATTTTCTTTATCTTACTGACCCTAAACTTTTGAACAGTAGCGCTTATACATTATCATTGTAGTATTTTACATATTATTTGATTCTCCGTAGCTTCAGATGGTGAAGAAAGCCGCTCCAGCTGTTGCCCAGGAAACCATGAAGGCGGAGCCTGAGAGTAAAGCCAAAGGTAACAGGAATAGATCACACCTGTGCTGTGGATTATTTAAATTCTTAAATTGTTTATGTAGTCAAATTGTAGGCAGATACGACAAATGGTGCTTGATGTGACATTGTGACTATGAAAATTCAAATTACAGCAAAGGAGTTTTGCAAAGTAATTTTCCCGTACGAAGCTCAAAACGAAGATGAGCTGTCAATCAAAGAGGGAGACATCGTTACGATTATCAATAAGGACAGCTTGGTGGAGTAGCGCTTAACATAATCATTGTACCAGAGAGAGGTTCGTATTTTACATATTAGTCAAAGCTTCAGATGGTGAAGAAAGCCGCTCCAGCTGTTGCCCAGGAAACCATGAAGGCGGAGCCTGAGAGTAAGGCCAAAGGTAACAGGAATAGATCACACCTGTGCTGTGGATTATTTAAATTCTTAAATTGTTTATGTAGTCAAATTGTAGGCAGATACGACAAATGGTGCTTGATGTGACATTGTGACTATGAAAATTCAAATTACAGCAAAGGAGTTTTGCAAAGTAATTTTCCCGTACGAAACTAAACAAAGAACAAAAACTATCAATCAAACAAAGAGACATACATACTAACAACAATAAATAAAGTTAGTTTATTAAAAACAAAACAAAGAAAGAAAAAAAAAAAAACTAACAAATAAAAAAATCATATTTTATTCATTTTTAATGAAAAGAATGAAATCTCATTGATCCAAAAATCCTCTTCAGATATCTTTACAGTATACTATACATCAGATATATTCTAATTGCAATTTACGCTTTCAACATGGTTGTACAAATTGTTACTGACATCACGTCTGGTCTTTTTAGAACACAAATAGACTGATGAAATGTGTTTTCGCTGTGTGTAGGAGTGTGCAGACGCTGGCTGGTGGCTTGGAGAGCTAAACGGCAAGCAGGGAGTGTTTCCAGACAACTTTGTGAAGTTATTCATTCCTGAGGTAGAAAAAGAGGTGAGATCTTCTTGTTTGTCTCTCACTGACACACTTCAGCTGTTGCCAGCGGGGAGCTCCAGTCCTTATGACAGTGGGCCTCAGTCTCTGAGTGAAGGCAGAGCTGTGGTGAAACACACACACACACACACGCTCCCCTCTGCCCTGTACCTTTGACTCCCTCTTCTCCCTTTGCCTGATGTAGCAGCATGTCCTTTGATGTTTTAGTGCTGTTTGGTCTGAAGGGATTGTGTTTTTAATAGGACAAATGTGTATGGTTAACTGTATGTGTTTTAGTTAGAGTTGAACTGTGTTTTAATGAGTGCATGTGGGTGTTTTAATAGGTGTACTGTTTGTTTTAACTATGTCTGTGCTTACAGAGACCTAAGAAACCTCCTCCACCTGCAGCACCAACCACTAAACAGATCACAGGTAACAAATTCTTCTTCTTTCCTTTTCTTTCTGTTTTTTTTCTTTAATTCCTCTCAGTATGTCAGCTTACATGCCCATCTGTGATCAGAAAGATTTTTAATGTTTTTAAAGAAGTCTGTTATGCTCATCAGAGTTGAATTTATTTGATCAAAAATACAGAAAAAAAAACAGTATTGTAATGAAATATTATTGCAGTTTTTAAATAATGGTTTATCTTAATATAAAAGTATAATTTATTATATGTTATAGATTCATGTCTTCTCCTTGTGGAGGACAAATCTGTCAGCTGTCTGTTTAATGATCATTGGAATCTATTCTCTGTGAATATGTGTAGGTGTAACCAGATTACCCAAAAAGCTTTTAAAATATATATAAACAAGAGTTCTTCAAAGCTTCCCTTCAGAGGTTTTGAAACTCTGCCCACATAATTTTCGTACTGATGTACCATGAAATGAGACTGAGAGACAAAGAGGGAACGCAGAGATCACTCAGTAGTTCTATTTCCAACACTGGTATATGGAAAAATGCTAGACATATAGACAGATATTTGACTGTTTTTGCATTATCGGTTTGTATGCGACTTAATATTGTTAAAATTGAGTGTTTATGTAATTTCAGTGATGTGCTTGCAATTAAACTGTTTAATATGGTGCAAAAGTCTAAGCCCACTATTGAAAATACTTCTGTTTTCATCACAAATTACATTATCAGCATTACAATTTGAGTAAAAAGTTCATTTGTAGCATACTAACTAGAGCTGTCAAATTGATTAATCATGATTAATAGCATCCAGAATAACAGTTTGTGTTCACATAATATATGTGTATGTACTGTGTATATTTAAACATGCGTGTATATATTTCATTATATATTCATTATGTATGATTTTAATATATTTAAATATATATTGCATATATTTCATAAATATATGCATGTATGTGCACGTAATTATAAGAAATATATATTCTAGTGCTGTCAAATGATTAATCGTGATTAATCGCATCCAAAATAAAAGTTTTGTTTACATAATATATGAGTGTGTACTGTGTATATTTATTATGTGTATATATAATTACAAACCCATGCATGTATATATTTAAGAAAAATGTTGTTTATATATTAAAGATATTTATATATAATAGAAAATATAAGAATATGAATATATAAATGTATAAACATGTAAATATTTTCAAAATATATACCGTATGTGTATTTATTTATACATAATAAATATACTCAGAACACATACATATATTATGTAAACAAAAACTTTTATTTTAAATGCGATTACTCGCAATTAATCGATTTGACAGCCATCTCAGCCATGTAAAACAGTTATGTAATCATGTTTTAAGTATAATATAATAGTTTTTTAAAACCTCTTTTAAACTGTATTGCATTGTGGGATACAGTGGATATGTCAAGCTGCATCAAAAAATTTTTTAAAGTTTTAAAACCTGATGATTATATTCTCCAGCATGATTTTAGATTATCCCAAAAATATCAGCAAGAACACCTGATTATCTGTACTAAGAGCCACTTGATCATTAAATAAATAATAATAAATACAAATTCATTAGTGACCTATAAACAAAATCTTAAGTGTTTTTCTTTATTTTATATTATAATGTTTGTTTTACAGATGTACCGTGTGGTCTCATACCCCATACATTTTGGCATGTTTCTGTGTCACTTTAGCTGAAAGCTTAAGTAATGAGTCAGCTGTGCCCCGTTGAACCCTCTTATTGTGTGTATTGATCCCCAGACAAAAAGACAGAGGCTAAAAAGGTTCCACCAGAGCGGCCTGAATCTCTCCCACACAGAGCTGAGGAAAAAGGTAGGTAACGTCTCTCTCAGCTGTTTTAATTTGCTTTGGTCAACTCTAGTTCTGTGACTCTGACCTTCTACTACAGCAAAACCTATAGCTCTATGCTGCCCTCCTCTAAAAGGGTTACTGCTTGTGTGTTTTCAAAGACTTCTTGTTCCTCTGAAGTAAACTAAAAAAATGTTGGAATAACATTTTCCCTCTTTGCTTTAACAAACCCTCTCTTAGTTTCCTGTAAACAAACTTGTATTACTTTTTATGCCCTTTAATAACGATGATGATGATGATTGCATGTAGGTGAGGAGTCGAAGGTGGGTGAGATTGCAAAGCCGTCCCTCCCAGTTTTCCTCCCAAAGAAGCCTCTCCCTCCGAAGAACAACAACTCATTGAATCGACCGTCATCCCTGCCACCCAAACGCCCAGACAGACCCGAGAGACCAGCTGTGCCCAATATACCGTCAGTGTCACACTCAAACACATGTATCACTAGATGTACTAGATTACAGAACACAGACGTTCACAAAGTAACAAGATTCTCAGCCCATTGTATACAACTATAAAAAGATACAAAATATCTATAATAATGGTGAATTACTTCCTTTTGAATGTTTTGTGAGGTGTTTTTGGAGACTTCTGGTTGATACAAGTGATTGTAAACTTTATACTGACCCCTAGTGATTTTTTTCAGAAGTGCATTTTCCAGCGCTGATTAATTTATTCATAAGCTTCAATTACCTCATATTATGATCACATAATCACACACAAGTCATGATTAAATAAACGATGATGCATCATATCTTATCAAAGTATCAGATGATATCATTCTTTTTTTGATAGATGAATACAGAACAGATTTTATCTGGCACAAAAAAAGCTGACCTTAGTGTGATAAACAAACTTTTAACAGATAAATGTACACTAAATAATTAATAAAAATGGCACCCTATTTTACATGACTGAATCTCAGAACAGTGACAGTTTCATTTCGGAATGAATTCATTTAGAACCATCCAAACATCATCTGTGCAGTAAATCCCAATGATTCAGTGAATCATTTTATTTTGTTAACTGATTCATTTAAAACCATTCAAGCAACTTCTATGCAGTCATTTCAATGAATCATTGAGTCATTTAGTTTTTTTGAATGGATTCCTTGAGAATCATCCGAACAGCATCTGTGCAGCAAATGGATTCATTTGGAACCGAACCAAATGACTTCTGTGCAGTGAAACAATGAATCATTTAATTGTTCAATTGATTTATTTAGAACCATCAAAACAACTTATTTGCAGTGATTCCAATTAATCAGTGAATTATTTCATTTTAAGTAGATTAATTTGAAACCTTCCGAATAAACCTATAATGACCGATCAATAGAATTAATCAGACTTCCAGTTCTACATATTAGAAATCCTCTCCATTTCTTATCACATTATTTCTCAATACATTTTCATGTTTTAATAAAGCTCATTCTGGTTTCTATCTCTTTTGTACAGGTGTGAAAGTCCGAAGTCTGACGGCAGTGGCGTGGCAGCTGACCGAGGCTCTGCAGACAAATCCATAGATATCGGTGAGTCCCTGTCTAGAGTTGCATTTCAATCCACAATAACCCTGTCCTGACTAATAGGGCTTCTAATAATCCATATCTAATCAGATTACAACAGCTCTCTGTCCATCTCACTTCATTCACTTCCATTCTGGAGATGTGTGATTACAGTCTGGCGTTTTTTTCTGTGTTCGTGATTCATATGCATGTGATATATATGTGGTCCTGTGTGTTTATGTGTATTGTGATTGTGTGACGCTCGGCTGGATGTAGAAGACTTCGACTTCGTCGTCTCATCCACAGAGAAGCTGAACCACCCGACCGCGTCAAGGCCCCGTGTAACAGATCGACGGCCACGATCGCAGATCTTCACGTCTGTGAGTACACCAGATACTTTTTTTTTTTTTTTTTTGAAGATTTAATAATTTTGTTATATTTTTGCAATATTTATTTGTTTTTTTTATGTCTATATTAAAAATTGGGGCTGCCCTCGACTAAAGATTCGACTAAAGACACTTGAATAGCACACATTTTTCTAGGTTTACATTAGATTGAGCAGCCATTTAAAGTTGCTACTACATACATCTTACAGATGAATAGCCATATTTGAGGTTGCTGAATGATAGGTGAGCGTTTGGATGTCCTGCCCGATGTACTGCATTACCACAAACACCAACCATTAACGATCTGTCCGTCACTGACTGCATGACTTCGCCACATTCTGTGGACCTTTGTTTCTGCGACTAATAAAATTTGGGTCGACCAAGCCTCTTCTCATCGACTATTAGGAGGCAGCCCTATTAAAAATAGACATATGTATTATATTTTTTTTATTTCTTTTAAATATGAATATTTTTTCATTTTTATTTAAGCTATTTTAGTATATCAAGTTAAACTAAATTAAAATACGAAGCATTGCTTTGGCAACAGTTTTTATTATTATTATTATTTTATTTCAAATAACAAAAATCTTAGTTTTAGTTAACTATAATAGTCAACCATTGAAGTGGATCAAAACCTTTTATCAAAGTTGTCTTAAAACCAAAACAATACCCGTTTTTGTCTTAGGACAACTTTGATGAATTTTTTTGATCCACTTCAAATGTTGACTACTTTATAATAGCCCTACCACACAACATAAAAATGCTCGTTTGTTATTATTTTTAACCAATTAAAGTGTCAAGTCAATCACATTTGGTTGTTTTCACACCTATCAGATTCAATCAGCTGACGGTGTCTCATAAATTTGTGACTCTTCAGGTGTTCAACGTAAATCGGTCAGATATGATTGTGCTATTTGCTATGTGTGAATGTCACATGGGCTTGCCCTGCTTTGCCTGTCTGTGGGTTATCTGGTCACGATCGTTTAAAAATCTCTCTCCTTCTTAGTCCTCTCTCTCTAGTCCTGACCTCCTGGACTCCCCATTCCCAGAGGAGGAGAAGAGAGACAAGGAGATGGGAAAGGAGGAGCAGGACTCGTTCACTCCCAAAAGTCTTGACAACTCCAAGAAGATGCCCAAGGCAGTGCCAGTCATAACCGTAAGCCCCGCCCCTCCCAGTCACCCCACCCGGACACCCTCCCCTCCTTTTGCATGCACATCCCTGTCCTACCACAAGGAAGCACCCTAGTCAAGCATTGTATGTACAGTGACACAAAAAGTATTATTCAAGATTCAAGAACTTTATTGTCATATGTACTACAGTACAATGAAACTGTTACTTTGCATAATCCTCTCGAGAATGACAGGGTATAATGGGAACAAATATATCTTACACAGGCAATACAAAGTTTGTAAAAAATATAGAAAATAAAGTAAGTTAAAATACAAATAATAATAGCTTAAAAAAAGAAAGCGATGAAAGAGAAAGAAAAGGAAAAGAGAACCCGTATGCTAATTAGAAAAAGAAAAAAAAAACCTGTCAATAAAAAATTCTTCACAGAATAAATGTGCAGTGTAAGTAGCAATAAAGTGACAAATTGTAAAGTGTCAAGTGGTGATAAAGGGTCAATGTAAAGACTAGTGTTTAAATTGTCAGTCAGATGCGTTATGAGTGTATGACGGTCCAGCAGGTGAAATGCAGAGTTTATCCTGGTGATACAGGTGGAAGTGGAAGTGGGTTTTGACTGTTTATCAGTCTAATGGCCTGGGGGTATAAACTGTTCTGGATGTTCTGGCTGCAGTGCTCCGGTACCGCTTGCCAGACTTCATGAGGGTGAAGAAACTGTGGATGGGATGGGTGGTGTCCTTGATGATGTTGCAAGCCCATTTGCATGTCCTTTTTTTGTATATGTCCTGTAGTGAGGGGAGATCAGTCCCTGTGATTTTCCGGGCCAGATTTATCACCCTCTGTAAAGCCTTTCTATCCTGTGTTGTGCTGTTGCCAAACCACACAGCAATGCAGCAAGTTAACACACTCTCCAGCTTCTGTAGAAGTTATGGAGAATCTGTGATGACATGCCAAATTTCCTTAGCCTCCTCAGGAAGTACATTCTTTGATTGGCCTTACCTTTTACCTTACTAGTTTCTTTGTATTTACTGTCCATTTGAGGTCCTCACAGATCTGTGCACCCAGGAACTTATAGCTGCCCACTCTCTCAACCTCAGCATCTCTGATCAGCAGAGGCTGATAGACACGCTCACTCCTCCTCATGTCCACAACCATCTCCTTGGTCTTGCTGATGTTCAGTGTGAGATTGTTAGCCTCACACCATGTGACCAGTTCAGACACTTCTTTCCTGTATGCGGTCTCATCATTGTTAGTGATAAGGCCACTACTGTGGTGTCATCTGCAAATTTTATGATGATGTTGTTAGGATGGCTAGCAACACAGTCATGAGTGAAAAAAGTGTACAGCAACGGGCTGAGTACACAGCCCTGGGGAGTGCCTGTGTTCATTATGATGGTGCTGGAGGAGTGTTTTCTGAGGCGGACATGTTGAGGTCTACTGGTGAGGAAGCTCAGTATCCAGTTTCACAGTGTAGAATGCAGGCCTAGGTTATATAGCTTGTTTATGAGTTTGGAGGGGATGATAGTGTTGAATGCCGAACTGTAATCAGTGAAAAGCCGTCTGGCATAGCTGTCTTTATTTTCCAGGTGAGTTAGGATTTTGTGAAGGGTAAATGAAATGGCGCCCTCTGTTGATCTATTAGTCCTGTACGCAATCTGTAATGGGTCCAGGGTGGCTGGTGCAATACTTTGAATGTGTTTCTTGACGAGACTCTCAAAACACTTCATGAGAACTGGTGTGAGAGCCACAGGCTTTTAGTCATTCAGACATGAAACTGTGTTTTTTTTTTGGGACCGGGATGATAGTGGTGGACTTGAAACAGACAGGGACTGTGGTCATTGAGAGGAAAAGATTGAAGATGTCAGTGGTTACATTGGTTAGCTCTGAACCACAAAGCCTAAGCACACGTCCAGGGATGTTATCTGGACCTGCTGCCTTGCATGAGTTCACTTTACTCAGTGACTTATAAACCTGTGTTGGCGTTAGCGTCAGTGCCCGTTCCCCCTCCTCAGGAGTCACTTCCAGTGTTGTCCAGCGCTCTGTGTTCAGGGCTTCAAAACGTGCATAAAAGAGATTGAGCTCATCGGACGGAGATGCAGAGATGTTTGCAGATGTCCAGCCTTTGTAGTCTGTTACGTGAGCTAGGCCTTGCCACAGTTTCCTTGGGTCATGTGTAGCATAGTAAGTTTCCAGTCTATGACTGTAGGATGCTTTGGCAGATTTAATGCTTTTGCGAACATCATATCTTGACTTTTTGTAGGCTTCAGAGTCCCCAGATTTAAAAACCATTGAGCGAGCACGTAAAATGGAGCGTACTTGTGCAGTAACCCATGGTTTCTGATTTGGATATGTGCAAATGGTCCTCTGTGGTATGATATTGTCAATACATGTGCTGATATACGCTGTAACAGTTGATGCATATTCATCAATATTGACTGTGGATTCATGTTGTATTGCTGCTGTTCTGAATACATCCCAGTCAGTACATGCCAGGCAGTTTTTCAGTGTAAGTTCAGCTGTCTCAGACCACACTCTGATGGTTTTCCTTTCTGGTTTCAGCTTCTGTTTGTAGGTTGGATATAGAAAAATTGTATTGTGGTCTGAGCGTCCAAACTGAAGTCGGGACTTAGCTTTGTAAGCTCCCTTTAACTTTGTATATACATGATCCAGTGTGTTCTGTTCTCTAGTAGGAATGTTGACGTGTTGATGAAATTCTGGTAGAAATGAACACAGTTTACACTGAATAAAGTCCCCAGCAATAATAAAAACAGCGTCTGGGTCTGTGGTCTCGTGTGTGCTGATAGTATCGTGAATAACACTGAGTGCCGTCTGTGTATCTGTTTGTGGTTGAATGTAAACAGCTGTGATAAAAGTAACGCTAAATTCTCTCGGTAGGTAGAAAGGTCGGCATTTCAGCATTAGTAGTTCTGTATCAGGTGAGCAGTATTTGTGCATAATACTGACATCCGAGCACCACGAGGTGTTTACATAGATGCAGACTCCACCGCCTTTGTTCTTACCGGAGGCATATCCACATTTAGCCACGTTTCAGTAAATATTAAGGCACAGCAGTCTCTGTACTCCCTTTGAATTGAAACGCTGGTGCGGATCTCATCCATTTTGTTTAGGAGCGACCGAACATTTGCAAGTAACAGGCTAGGTAGGGGTGGTCTGGTTGCTCGAGCCTTTAGCCTAGCATGCAGCCCCCCTCGTTTGCCTCTCCTCCGCTTCAGTCGCTCTTCCTGTCGGTTAGGCTTACTAGTTGAGATCGGTGATGATAGGATAGCTCCACTTGAGGCCGGGTGTATAATGCAATCCAAATCCGGGAGACTAAAAGACAGTTCTTGAGTTCTCATTCCAATCTTCAATTGACTTCAGGGCTGATAAAACCAGACGTGTTCAGGTTTTGGCCCTACTAAAAATACATAATCCCTGCAGCACTCTGTGTTGTTTTGGACCCCATTGACTTTCAATGGACAGCAGTTCTTCAAAGTATATTCTTTTGTATTTCACAGTACAAAGAATGTCATACAGATTTGGAATGATGTGAGGATGAGTAAATAATGTTTTTTTGGGTGAACTATCCCTTTAAGTGTCCAAATACTTTATGGTGCCACTATACTGTATATACACACACACACACACACAAACACACAGAGACTGAGGCCCTGTGGAACGGCCTGAAATGGAAGATAAACAGACTAAATGTGATTGATATGCTCTTGTTCTAATATCTCATGGGCGTTTTCCACAGGCTCCTGAAAAATCATGTTTGCCGCCTAAGCCCAGTGCCCTTCCATCATCATCTGGGTCCGGAGGGGCTTCTCTCCACCAGGGCAGCGCTGGTCTGCGGCCCCATTCCCCTTCCGTTGACACCCGAGTGAAGAACGAACAGGGTGCCCCAACACTGGAAGAGCTCAAAGCACAATTACGAGACCTGAAAGGAACTGTGGAGCTCATGAAGAGCCAGCACAAGTATGAACTGACGGGACAATGGGTTAGATAAAACACATAGTGAAGTAGAAGTGGAGAGAAGTTTAGAAGGAAATCAGATGTGGGAAGAACGAGTTGATTGATTGATGTCTGTGAAATGTGTGTTAATTCTCAAATTTGTTTTCTCAGACAAGAAATCAAACAGCTGGTGAGTGAACTGGATGAGGAGAAGAGGATTCGCATATCACTGCAGGTGAGGAGGCATTTTGCTAGTCATAAACATAGCTCTAACCAGGTGCAACACCTTTTTATAGTAATTAAAACGATCTTAACCAGCCAAATATGTGTTGCTGCTATTATTATTATTTTAAAAAAGGTATTATTATGAATATCATTATTAATTTTTACATTTAATATTTGTATTTATCATTTAAATATTATTTAATTTTTGAGGAATTCGTTCATGTTAAGATATTGATATTAAGATATTTAGATTAATTTAAATTCAGCAATTTTGTTAATATTTTAAAAAATAATAATTCTTAGACTACCATTCGAAAGATTGAAGTACTCTCATTCAGTAAAGATACATTACAACTATCAAACTGTAAAGTTTACTTACCTTTTTTTTAACATCGTTTACGGATTTTTTCAAATGCTTGGTCTTCATTATCATGGTTTTCACAAAAATATTTTGTAAACATTAATAATAATACTAAACACACACATCGGCATATTAGACTGATTTCTGAAGGATCGTGTGACAGTGAAGACTGGATTAATGATGCTGAAAATTCACAGAAATAAATGACATTTTAAAATGTATTAAAATAGAAAACCGTTATTTTAAATATTATTTTTGTAAATCTGGCCCTTTATTCTCGAACATTAAACAATTTTGCTGATATGTAATGTTAAGTGTGTTTTATTTTGTTTCCATTTCCCGTGACTGTGTTTAACAGGCCGTGTCTTTTTTTTATGCTCTGTTTTAGATGGAAGTGGAGCAGATTAAGAAATCCCTGTCCAAATGAACTCAAGCGAGATGAAGGGTCAGGCTGAGGTTCCACACCACAGGCCAATTAGATAGTGCCAAAAAAAGAACAACAATGTATCAGAACAATTGCTTAAAGAAAACAACTGTTTACTCCCCATTCACTTGTACTCTTTCTGCTTTCGTTTTTTAAGAAGCTTTTTTTGCGTGTTATGCTTAGACTGGCCACTGACTCACAGACCCATTGCCCGGGTGTGGCCTTACTGTGGGTCATGTGATTAAAGGGTGGTGATGACCCACACCTGGAGACAGGTGATAGCAGTCAACATGGGGATTAGCTGGTCAACTGCACAACCGTGACACAGTTACCCCATCATCACCCTCTCTGGTACTGCCTCTGAACTCTAGTCAGAGAACACATCAAATGAAGGAGAAACCAGTGCATTTTACTTAAATACTGTTCACCTTAAGTTCTTTTCTTTTGACTTGGAGGCCTTCAGTTATTTTCTTTAAATGCAAAGGTGCATTTAATTTTACACCCCTTGTGATTTCCACAGCAACCCCACATTGAGGCCTTGTTTATTTGGAGTTTTCCAAACTCTTCTGTCTTTCCTATTTCTTTTACGTTGGTGATGACGATGAGAAAACTCACATTTTGTTTTCTTGACTCTATTTCTTTGAAATCTTCTATATATTCTTTTATATTTTAATGTACTAAATGCAATTATGTGTGCAGATTTTATTAAAAAAGATTTCAAAAATTGTTGCAATGTTTTTGTTTGTTTGTTTTGTTTATTCTAGATGGTTATGAACCTATTTGATGTCATTCATATACACACACAAAGTGTTCTCAGTTATTATTATTACTTGCTCAATACTCCGAACTTTAAAAATGCATTTTAATCAATTGAATACATTTAAGCAATTATGTAAGAAAATAACAGTGTCTTTAGTTTATAGAATGATAGAATTAATAATAGTAATATTACCCTAATTTAATTTTATATATATATATATATATATATATATATATATATATATATTATTTTTTTTTTTTTTTTTTTTTTTTTTTTTTTTTTTTTTGATGGCCTCTTCACATTTGTTATAAATAACAACTTAAAAAAATGCATTTCTAAAAATATTTAATTAAATTTATTTAACCTACATGTCTTAGTATCATCTGGTTCATCATGTTGATCACCCTTACTGACCGTCTGAAATGAGAATAACATATATAGAAAGCTGATTTCCCTTTCCAGAACATATCAGAAGCCTCCCTTCAATCATTAACACCTGCTCTGTGGTCAGATAATTCCTAGAAATGTGTTTGGATAGGGATTACTGTTATTTAACATTTTAAAGGTCATGTATATGTGAGATGTTTTATAAGATGGAGGTCATTTTAAGTTCAACTCATAGAGAGGGTAAGATCACACCTCAAGCAGCTCAGATACAAACAAACATTCAATCCACCCTCAGAAGTACACAGAGTCAGCAGCTAGTGTGCAGATGGAACCCCCCCCCCCCCCCCCCAAACACATGTAAGACATTCACTGATATCATTCCATAGGCATCTGCTGCTCTTTATGGTATTTGATTTGGTAATTGAGGATCAGGTCTCCTGGGTGCTGTCCAGTGAGGCCTGCAGATGTCTGGGTCTCCAAGTACGGTTACATCACTAATGATGCCCATGCAGAAATGAAGATCAGAGCCTCTGAGTGCTCTGATAAGGTAAAACCTCAGATGTGAACCCACCTTAGATGTGGATGTAAATTGGGTGAATCATTAAAAAAAAAAAATGTGTAAAATGTTAATATATCAATACATTTGCAGACAGAATATTAGGAAACATGCATATTTTATTCAAACACAAAAGTTGTATCATCCTAAATGCTTAAACACACTTTTGTCTGCAAGAGTTAAGTTTAAGGAAGTACAGTTAATAGTAGTTAGCATTACACCACAACCACACAGGAGCTGAGCATTGAGAAACCAGTTTTATCAAGTAATTTCAGTCTGTGACGCCAGTTTGTCGACCACATGTCTGAAGAAACAAATCCTGTGTTGTAATTAATACATATTTTTGTAATTTGTGCGAGTTACGGGATGTATTATTCACCTAATCTTATATATGGGAATTGCCTTGTCCATAAACAACTGAAGTAGATGATAAATTAGTAATATTAAAACTTAATATATTCTTTATCTTGATGAACAAAAGACAAATTAGAAAAAATGTGTAAATATTTTTTCTAGTAGTAGTATCTGGCAAATTTAGTGGTCAAATGGTATGACCCCATCTTTTTAAAAAAAAAAATTAAATTCACTGAATGTGTTTGAGATGCTTGACATTTGTGAAGTAAATTAAAACTTAAAGGGGTCATCGGATGCAAAATCACTTTTACATGTTGTTTGAACATAAATGTGTGTTGGCATTGTTTGTACACATCCACCCTATAATGATAAAAATCCACTCAATGTTTTTTATTATCCCCTTTCTCAAATCAAATCATTCTCAGCTTCTTGGATATGTGATGTCACCCTCTCACGACTGTTGATTGACACTAGCATTTTACCTTAGACCTGCCCTGAGTGAGCTGTTACCAGTCCGCCATTGTTTTGAAACCAGAGCAGGAGTAGACAAGAAAGGCTCCTTCTCACTGGTAGGTCTTTCAGGGTGGCCTGGGGAGGGGAGGTATCTAAAGCACATCAACTGTTCACTGGGGTTCCTCAGGGATCAGTTCTTGGACCCCTCCTCTTCTCCATATACACTATATCACTGGGTCCCATAATACAGGCACATGGCTTCTCCTACCATTGCTATGTTGATGACACACAGCTCTATCTCTCATTTCAACCAGATGATCCAACGGTAGCTACACGGATCTCATTTGCCTGGAGGACATCACCAGCTCAACCTGGCAAAGACTGAGCTTCTTGTCTTCCCTGCCACTCACACTCTACAGCATGATTTCACCATCCAGCTAGGTTCTACTACAATTACCCCATCAACTTCAGTCAGAAATCTTGGTGTAATCTTTGATGACCAGTTGACTTTCAAAGAACACATTGCAAAGACTGCTCGATCTTGCAGGTTTTCATTGCACAACATCAGAAAGATCAGGCCCTTTCTAACTGAGCATGCTGTACAACCTCTTGTCCAGGCCCTTGCATTCTAGGCTGGACTTCTACAATGCTCTTCTGGCTGGACTTCCATCAAGCACAATCAAACCTCTACAAATGATTGAGAATGCAGCGGCATGACTGGTCTTCAGCGAGCCCAAAAGAGCCCATGTTACACCTCTCTTTATCTCCTTGCACTGGCTACTCATTGCGGCTCGCATCAAGTTCAAGACATTGATGCTTGCATATAGAACAGCCCCCGCCTACTTCCACTCACTATAACGAATCTACATCCCCTCCAGAAGTCTGAGATCTGCTAGTGAGCGATGCCTCGTGGTACCATCACAGAGACTAGAGGCTCAAAATCACTTTCCAGAACATTCTCGTTCACCATTCCTGGCTGGTGGAACGATCTTCCCACCCCTATCCGGAATGCAGAATCCCTGACAATTTTCAAGCGACAGCTGAAAACTCACTTGACTTCATACTAATCTTAAAACAAAATAAAAAAAACGTTGTCTTTCACTTTATTTATTCCTTCTATTTCTAGCTTGTACTTATTTGAACAAATGCCTGAAACTTGGTATTACCAAAGACTATAGAATACCTTAAAAGGACTTTGGCATTACGAGCACCTCCTGTCTCTGTCTGCATATTTAAGAAGAATTGCATTATGTATTTCGCAATTGTAAGTCGCTTTGGACAAAAGCTTCTGCAAAATGACTAAATGTAAAAAAGGCTCCTAAGTGACCGAGGTGCTTTGTTGTTGGATGTAATAATGAACATAGCAGTCGTCATTTACTCCCTACATCTGAGCCGTTGAAGACGCAGTGGATTACTTTTGTTTTTGAATCAATCGTGATCCAGCCTCACCTACAGAAGAAGTGAGTATAAGGTTCTTTTATGAATCTTTGCAAATCGCCTTACCTTATAACGTGCTGGTTAGCAAGTTCTGCGGCTAAATGTTGCTAAGGTAAAAAGTCTCACAAGAACAGCCCGTCACCCCAGGAAGAGAGAGGCAGAGCTCATAAGCATTTAAAGAAACATGCACTAAAACGGCTTGCTGTGAACCGAGATGTTTTTGACAGGGTAAAAATGGTGTTACACTACAAAATCCGATGACCCCTTTAATGAAAAAAAAAATAATAATAATAAATAATATAAGTATGCCCATACAAATTAATGTATATTTGAATTTGGGTTGGTGTTTAGAAAACTGCCTTTAGAATATAATTAATCAGCATTTCATATTGTATGTTAAATATTTAAAAACGAATTATTGTATTTATAATAATAAAAATGGTGAAATAAACAAAAAGAAACATAATATTTGTTGAGTGAACTGTTTATAGCAATTACGACTGTCCCTCAGTTATGACGTCACGTCCACCACAACAAACAATTTAGCGATTTTGCGCATATAATGAATTTGAAAAAGTTAGTGTTTGTTTACCAAGACAACAGTGTCACCGAAGAGTGTGTTAAAATCAAAATCAGACATGTGATGTGTAAAAAAACAAAGAAAATTAAAGTAAAAATTACTTGTCGATTTATAGGCTATTTTAGTGTGCTTAATTTGAATTTTTATGCAAAAATAATCCAAAAAGTATGAAAACATTTTAAGTGTGTGTATATAGCACAGGACATAAAACGCTAACTATGAAATGCCAAAACAAAAGCAGTCTGTTGTTTTATGACAATAAAATAAAATAAAATGATGGAATAAAATTTCCATCACATGATATAAAAAAACAACAGAATTTCAGATGTGGTGGAAATGAAAAAAAAAAATACAAAGTTGTTTGGAATGTATGCACATTGTTGGAGGGTTTGAAAAGTTTCCACGAAGCCTCGCGAGGTATTTTGTGTACGGAGCTAGTCCAGTTTCACGATTATTATCTGGGGCCTGTTTCATAAAACAAGTTTACCAAATAAGCCAGGTTTATTTCAGTTAGTCTGATTTATTGTCAGCTGATTTGGTTCAAAATGAATCAGATTAACTGAAATCAACCTGGCTTATTTGGTAAACTTGTTTTATGAAACAGGCCCCTGATCTGAAACGAAAGTAAAATAATTGTTGAAAGTTAAGCAAGTTTGTGGAGCTGGAGTCCTGGACCTGTCTGCCATGCGCGTATCAACACGGACAAGTTTTATATTTAGACATCTGCTCCAGATGATTTAATAGTGACTGTACATGCAGTAACATCAGCGAGCCGTTCCTCGCGCTCTAGATTTGCGCAGTTTTGCTTCGCTTGTGAAATATACCCACGCCTGAACGGAAGGACACAGGAAATTATCGGATTGTGCATTTTGTAGAAAAGGCAGGAGGAACGACTTCCTCAAATAGGATAGTAATGCGTGTCTTTGGAGACAGCGCGCAGTGCGCCTCAAGTTCTGCTGACTTTCTGCACTAAATTCACAAAGCGTTTTGTATAATTGCATAACCGCTGGCGCAAACGAGATAAAACTGGAGCACATTGTAATATGTAGTGATGCGCGCTGCTTTAATGAATCGCAAGACGCTGGACGTCACAGCCTCGCGCCTCTCCGTGCCACAGGTGCGCACTAAACATTGGTTATTCATTATTGATTAACTGCGGAAAGAAAAGGAGGACCGCGCAGAGGGACAATTACTCGCACTATGGAGATCATGTCCAATCAACCTACAGCAGAGGCTGGTGGCGACCACACCGCTGCGGCTTCCATGTCTGCAGGCGTCGAGAGGGCTGATGTGACCAGCCCGAGTCCGGTGACCAAACAGAGGTCCCTGAGGGCGGTTTATGTGCTGAATGATGGACTGAAGGCAGTGGCCGCGAACAGCCCGGAATCCGGGGCGCTCCAGTGTCTCCAGCGCGCCTGCGACGCGGAGAGTGCCATACTAACCACAGTGACTTTCGGACGATTAGACTTTGGGGAGACAACAGTGCTTGATACATTTTATGACGCAGGTGAGTTAACATGGCACTGCAAGGCTTAAATGTGCGAGAATAATTCCTGCAGCCCCACAATTCTGCACGCGGGATGTCTCCCTACTGGCACTCCCAGTACAGGTCTTCTAGTTTTCAGAATGGACTGATGAGTTGAATCAGGTGTGTTGGATTAAGGAAGCATGCAAAATGAGACTTATAAGGGGTTTCCACAAATTGGCCAATTCTGCAGGATGGTACAGTATGTAGAAGAATAGAAACTCAGTGACATGTCATTATAGATTTAGAGCTTGTGTCTGTTATTGAAATAATACTTAAAATATTGAAATACTTTGCTTCCTATGAGAAATATGTTAAGAAATGTGAGTAATAGTGGGCAAAAAGATG
Organism: Cyprinus carpio; assembly: GCF_018340385.1. Classification (NCBI taxonomy): domain Eukaryota; kingdom Metazoa; phylum Chordata; class Actinopteri; order Cypriniformes; family Cyprinidae; genus Cyprinus; species Cyprinus carpio. The sequence goes on from NC_056620.1 coordinate 16,007,797, forward strand.
GAGAATTAAACAATCATAAATAAACAAAACAATACAAAAACCAACGTATAAATAATATTGTTAAATTATGGCATAGCTCCATGTTTTTTATAAAAAATGAAGAGAAAAACAGTAATATGCAAAAGGGGTGTGTGCATATTTGTGTGTGTGTCTGTGTGTGTGTGTATATATATATATATATATATATATATATCATACGTGTAATCAAACATAAAACAAGAAAAAGCAGTAATTATATATCATTGCTAGAAAAATATAAAAATTCAGTAAATTTACATTGAATTAATACATAAAACAGTATAGTAGATCAGAAAATTATTGTTAAATGTATTATGCAAGAGACAAATTGTTAGGCTTAGGGTCATTGGGCTTTCCCATGGGAGGGTGTTACTATAGGGTCATGACAATCTCTCTCAAGGAATATTAAGAGTGCAAAAAAGGATCTTCTGCCTCCAGCACATTCCTTTCCTGGAATTTATTCGCCAGGTCTAGTATGAAGGCTCTCTCTCTCTCTCTCTCTCTCTCTCTCTCTCTCTCTCTCTCTCTCAGGTGTGGCTGCACATGTTACTCTGAGTGATCAAAACACTCTTACATTTGAGCTTTGGGAGGGTGAAAATGGCAACTTTTTAAAAGTTTGATCCTTTGCATTTTTGTGCATGCAGAATGTAGCTCACGTGCAGCACTTTTTCTGGAGAAGGAACTCTAGAGGACTAGAAGAAGTGCATTTTAGAGCTGAAAATATCATTTTCATCAAAGCAGAAGTGAACAAAACCATTTAAATATTCTCTCTATATAGCATTCTACAGATCAGTTTCTTGTTATTGCATTACCCCCACTCACCCTTTTCCTAATAAGACTGTGAGTCATGCATCAGCTCATGGTTACGTCAAGTCTGGTCTTGTATTTTGCGTCTTACACTCTTGCATGTCTTTCAAACACATTTTCAGATGTTTGCGTAGTTTCTATAGAATAAGTACAGGTTGTGTTTGACTGGAACAGAACAAATATGGCCATATGCAGTAGAACAAATATGCCCTTAGGACTACTTTAAACAGACAAATGGTTAAGTTTCATATTATACGATTAAATGGAAAGTCATAATAATAATAAAAAACGTATAGAATTGAAAATGAATTATTTCTAAAAGAACAGGCCCTGAGACTGATGCAGTGTGCAAGACTACAGTGCACACTGTACGGCAATGGTTGTCTCACATGCTTACTATGTCTCTGATTTATTGCAGACATTGCAGTTGTGGACATGAGCGATGTTTTTAGACAGCCCTCTCTATTTTATCACCTCGGTGTGCGTGAAAGCTTTGACATGGCCAACAATGTCATCCTCTACCACGACACGGACCCTGACACGGCACAGTCACTTAAGGTGAGAGTTACAGTCTAATACACACACATAAACACATATGTTTATCTAGATATCTAAAGAAGGAAATATCATAGGCTTCTTCTGTTTATAAAGAAGGTCTGTGTCATTTTTCAGATGTTCAGTGGTTTTGAGAAGGCCATTTGTAGGTTGACTTCCCCAAAAACTATATAGCTCTGTCATATTTTTTTTTTTTTTTTGAGAGTGATAATGAGAAGTAATATTGATTTCATCAATATTGTGAGTTTGAGGCAGGACTAATTTTTTGTCTAAACAATGGAAGCTAGAGAGTGTGTTTGGGAAAGGGAAACCTGTTTGGTAATAATATTTTTGCAGTTCTGTTTAGTGCTGCTGATGAAAGAACAATTAGTGCTGTACATTTAAATATAATAAATAAATAGGAATTTTAAAAAGTACCTTTTGTAAAGACAACTACCAAAAGAGGCTTTGTCCAATTTAGCAAATTTCTAGAAAAAAAGAAGTTTTTTATTAATTAAAAAAAAAAAAACTACAAGACAAACTAAAAGAGGCTTAAGCCGCTTTCACACTACAAGCGGCACGTAAAAACAAAGAGACATAATCCCAATAATTTCAATGGAAAGCTGGCATTTTCTGGCGACACGAGCAACAGCAGCTGTTGGCGACAAATAGGGTGTGTCCAGCGACACGACAAAGTTCTGAATCCTTTAACTTTATGCAAATGAACTGCGACTTTCAGGAGTGACAGCCAATAGAAAAGAAGACAGAGCTCATGTGATCGTTCTCCTCTCAGATTAGCAGTGACGGAAATGAGGCTGATCTTTGCAATCATCATTAATTTCTGTTTTTATGTACGGATTCAATTTATATTTCAATGTTTAAAATGTTTGTATTTAGTGGCAAGAAAACTGATTTGCTGTCAGCGTGAAAACGCCCACTAGTGACCTCATCACCAGCCCCTGGTGACATGTAGCGACAAAAGTCACTGCTAGTGTGAATGCAGCTTTAGTCTTATTTAACTAATTTCTAGACAAAATATATTTTTAATTATTTAAAATAAAACTACTTAAGTACTTTTCCTGTTTAAAGACATCTAAGAAGTCTTTTTATTCATTTATAAAATAATAATAATAAAAACATTAACTTTTTTTTTTTAAGATGTCCATAAAATGAGACTTAATCAAATATAGCTTATGAATTACATACTGTATTCTTCTCATAACTACACAAACACTAGGAAGGGTTGGTGGGAGGTTATACTCTTCCTATAGGCTGTTACACTCACATTTGGTATTTCTGTCATCTGAACAAAGAGGCCGCCCGCTGCCAGGTCCTGACCTGCTATTCTCAGCTTAGGAGGGAGTTTATCTTTTCTGGGCACTGGACAGTAGAGCTGACAGAACAACACAGTCTGTATTCGAGCTAAGGCATGCAGTCAGTCCCAGGACAGCTGCACATGGCCACGTTTCCACAGAGACACTGGAAGGCATGTGTTCTAGCATACTGAGATGATGACAATAACGCATGGGGAGGAGCGTCACGCGATCTGTTTGTGTATTTGTAAATGTTCTGGGATGCTGCTGTGTCCAACTGATTAAGTCAGGTCTCATTCACTGCATCACATGGCCATCAGTCATGGAATAAATGTAATAAATGGCATGATGGCAAAACATTTCCATGTGGTTTGGGACTTATATAATACTGTGACATGAAGTCATATGCTTGTATTTTTTGGAGTTGAATAATTGTTTCTTTTCTTTTTTCTTGCATAGGACATGGTGGCACAGAAAAACACAGTAAGTATCAAAACACTTCTTGCAAGACATGATGAAGTTTGAGGACAGGCTGGCATCTGTTGTTGGTGTGCCAAAAACCTTGTGTATGAGACTATTTTTGGAGCTCTTATGACATATGTTTACATGCCCTTCTGTGCCTTAAAATATATACAACACTTACATAGTGAGAAGAAAATTTCCTGAACTCTCCTTTATGCACAAACACTAACCTGTGAGTGGACACGAGGTTCTGGTGGCTCACTGTGTCCCAGTCAGACTATTGCTGATTCTGATGAACTTATAATGGTTCGCAAGGTGTCATGGTACTTTGAGTTAGTGGGTGTTAGTTGTTTTGATAAAGGAGGGGGTCGTTAAGTGCTAGTCTTTAAATAAACCTCTTATATTGAATGGCTGCTGAGAAAAAGCTGACCTTGACAGTATTTTATAACTGTGTGATTCATTGAAATGGCTCAGAAAAAAAAAAAATAAAAATATGTATCAACTTTTAAATCATTATTTTATATGAAAACAAAAAGAAAATTCTATGTTCGCCTTTATTCTTTAGGAATTATTCATGCTTTTCTCCCAATCCTTTACATTTTCTCAGCCTAAAGGAATAGTTCACCCAAAACTTCTGTCATTGTTCACTCAGTCTCATATTCCATACTTGATACAACGTTCTTTGTTCTGCAGGTCACTGTTTTCTATCCAGTTACAATGGGTACTGAATATTTTTAAAAAACATGTAAAAGAACCATTGAGCGCTATTTTCAAAGTCTTCTATGGTCATATGATAGCTTTGTGTGAGGAACAGCGTGAAATTTAAATCTGTATCTGTCATAATATTAACTTTAAAGTGAACTGTTGACCACTGTCAGTTTATGAGTGAATCATATAGAATCGTTACATCTCTCATGAACACCAAGAAAAGCTAGGGCGATTGTCAAGATTTTGAGTAAATTATTATTCATTATTGATTAAATGTACACTACCAGTCAAAAGTTTTTTTTTAAAGAAGTCTCTTCTGCTCACCAAGCCTGCATTTATTTGATCCAAAGTAAAGCAAAACAGTAATACTTCTTACTATTTAAAGTAACTGTTTTCTATTTTCTGTTTTCTACACTATACCAGTCAAAAGTTTTTAAACAGTAAGATTTTTAATGTTTCTAAAGAATTCTCTTATGGTCACCAAGCCTGCATTTATTGGGTCCCAAAAACAGCGAAAGCAGTAATATGTGACCCTGGACCACAAAACCAGTCTTAAAGGGTTACTCCATCCCAAAATGAAAATTTTGTCATTAATCACTTACCCCCATGTTGTTCCAAACCCGTATAAGCTTCGTTTGTCTTCGGAACACAATTTAAGATATCTTGAATTAAAACAGGGAGGCTTGAGACTGTCCCACAGACTGCCAAATAAATAACAGTGTCAAGGTCCAGGAAAGTATGAAAAGCATTATCAGAATAGTCAATCTGCTGTCAGTGATTCAACCGTAACATTATGAAGCGACGAGAATACTTTTTGTACACAAAGAAAACAAAAATAACAACTTTATTCAACAAATTCTCTCCTCAGTGTCTCTCCAAATCAGCGTAGCACCATTTTGACAATTCTGAGCAGTACGCAGATAGCGTACACTCTTCTATGTCAGCCTATGTAGAATATGTAGAATATCTCTTAGGATTTGAGACTTTAGTCTTTGCAACTTTACAGATCTTCTTTATTCACCAAAAGCTTGTAACACTCCAAAGAGAAAGGAAAATTTGAAATTGCATCATATGACCCCTTTAAGTAAAGATCATGTTCCATGAAGATATTTTGTATTTTTACAGTAGGAAATTTATCAAAACTTCATTTTTGATTGGTAACATGCATTAATAAGAACTTAATTTGGACAACTTTAAAGGTGATTTTCTCAATATTTTGATTTTTTTTTCACCCTCAGATTCCAGATTTTCAAATAGTTCTCAGCCAAATATTGTCCTATCATAACAAATCATGCATCAATGGAAGGCTTATTTATTCAGCTTTCAGATGATGTATAAATCTCAATTTCGAAAAATTTACCCTTATGACTGGTTTCGAGGTCCAGGGTCACATATTGGGAAACATTTTTTACTGTTTAAAATAACTGCTTTCTATTTAAATATATTTTAAAATGTAATTTATTCCTGTGATTCCAAAGCATCATTACTCCAGTCACATGATCCTTGAGAAATAATTCTAATATTCTGATTTGCTGTTCAAAAAACATTTTATATTTATTATGTTGAAAACAGCTAAGTAGAATTTTTTCAGATTTCTTTGATTAATAGCAAGTTCAGAAAAACAGCATTTATCTGAAATAGAAATCTATTATAACATTATAAAATTTAATTTAGCTTTGATCACATGAATAAATTAAATTTTTTAAATATATTAAAATAGAAAGCAGTTATTTTAAACAGTAAAAATATTTCCCAATATTACTGCTTTTGCTGTATTTTAGACCAAATAAATGCAGGCTTGGTGAGCAGAAGAGATTTATTTAAAAACATTAAAAATCTTACTGTTTAAAAACTTTTGACTGGTACTGTATATCAGTTCCACGCACCAGTATTTTTTTTAATATACTATTATAATATTTATTAATATTTTGAAATTAGCTTTTTTTTATATTTTTAGTTTTAATTTTAATTTCACTTGAAGTTTTAGTAATTTTTTAGTAATTTTTTAATTTAGTAATTTTTTAGTTTTAGTAATTTTTGTGCTTTTGTCATTTTAATTTTTAATTTCATTTTTTTCTATCTAGCTTTAATTTGTTTTTATTTCACTTTTAGTACTCAGCTTGTTGGCAGTTAAATTTGTCTACTTTTTTATTTTATATAAATATATATATATATTATTTTATTTCTGCCTTATTTAAATTAATAAAAAAAATAATAGTTTTAGTTGTACTTTTAGTTTAGCACAACACTACCTCATACAACACTGTTGTGGGGCTTCAGAAGGCTTGTAATATAGAGCATGAATTGTATGAACTACTTATTTGATACTTTAGGTTTTTGCATCAATTTGAAGCTATTCATTTGTAAATGAACAATGACATGAGAATAAGTAAATGATAACAGAATTTTTGGATGGAATCCCTTGGCTTACTCATTCATCAATGTATTCTTGCCTCCATTAGTACTCTATAGTCTGTATATTCTTTTTCTGTCATTCTCTTTTTCTCTTTTCCTTTCTTTCTCTCTTATTTTGTCTGTTACCTGGAGTAGGCTGCAAAGCCAGTTAAAATAGGCTTTCCATGGGTCCAGTTGCCTCCTGAGTACAGGGGCTCCGGCCTAAGAAACAAAGTATGTAGGTACAGCAGGCATGCTAGTGCATGCTGGAAAAATCCCATATGCATGTACTGGAATGAGAGTGACCACTGATGTCTGTTACTGTCTGACTCACTTCCTTTCAGTCTGGCTGACATGTTGAGGAATTAAAAGCTCTGAACCAAAGAAATTTGGTTACTTTTAAATGATTAGTCATTACCATTAAGTGAATTCAAAGACTTTAGGTGCCTGTATGCTTATATGTAAAATAACAGTAGAACAGATTAAATAAAATATACTTTATACATATAAACCATCATGCTTTAGCTGACCCCTTACATTTGAGGTGTTAATGTGGCATAGTGCTAAGATGTGCTTTGGCCACCTCCTCCATTTCACTCTGGAATTCTGGGACAGTACATGGTCACAAAGGTGTTAACAAGATTTCCTTGGCACTTTGAATTTCTTGGATGCCAGCTGCAGAGTACACGATCACTAACACATAGACAGTCTGTACTTTTACACAGTGGTGCAGACTGTCATGTTTTGCATGACATGACTAAGAAAAGGTTTTTATTATTTTTTTAATGCAAAAATGTAGAATCTGTTTATCTTTTGTAGGCCTCCAGCGGGAATTACTATTTCATCCCGTACTTGATGACGCCTAACAATGAGTACTTGTGCTGTGAGAACGTGGCCCAGCGGAGAGCATCAGAGTACATGCAACCCAACTGGGACAACCTTCTAGGACCTCTGTGCGTCCCATTGGTGGACCGCTTTGTCAACTTGCTCAAAGACATTCATGTCACGTCTTGGTATGACTGCTAGATTTATGATAACTTTTGGCAGGATGCCCATTCTCAGATGATCCTTTACAGAGTTACGTAACAGTGTCACGCCATATTTAGCTAAACATATCAAGCAAGCGTCTTCCAGTTTTTGACTCATAAACAATATCAAATGAATGATTAATATAAACTACTTTTTACATAACAACAATAATGCAGTGGAATTCTGTATCTTGTGTTGAACATTGCATCATAGATCTAAACTAGGTGTGCAATGATCCTCATCGTCCATGGAGTAATGAAATGGGACTTAATCCAAATGGGATGTAATGCTCATATTATATCATCAAGACAGACATGCACAAGTGCATGCAAGATTTATTAGGAACTTCAATAACAAGTGTCAGAGTGTCCTTTCACCTGGAGCTCAGATATCAGAAGTCTAGAACATCCTTGTAGATTCTAGTGCCAAGATTTTCACGTCCTGTAACAGTACAAACTAGTTTCAGATTTGGACTATTAGTATGAAGTCTGACCCACTTTGCAGCTGGCCAAGACCATGTAAAGTGACAAGCCACAGTTTGTTTTGTTGTTGCATGGTGTTTAGATCATTACATGGTCAGTGAATTTCAGAGGTCTGTAAGCATCCCATTTCAAGTTGATACTACCTACAAATTTATCCACAAAAACTAAATCCTATCTTTCCTGACAGTGCTTCATACAAAGACACCCTACTGAACGACATCCGAAAAGCTCGAGATAAATACCAGGGTGAGGAGCTGGCCAAGGAGCTTTCCCGTATCAAACTCCGCATCGACAACACTGAGGTTTTGACTCAGGACATTGTTATGAACCTGCTTTTCTCCTACAGAGATATACAGGTATATACTACTGTATAAACAAAGCATGTCTAAAAATTAAAGACTTTGTTGTTGCTTTAATAATCTTTGGTGCATGTTTTCAGGACTATGATGCTATGGTTAAATTGGTACAGACCATTGAGATGTTGCCAACCTGTGACTTGGCCGACCAGCCCATGATTCAGTTCCACTATGCTTTTGCGCTCAATAGGTGACCACAAATCTACATTGTGTGGTATATTCTCCTATTCATATGCTTGGCAAACAGACATTTATCCTTTAGAGCCCTTTGATCTCAGGAACAAATGCATTTATGTTTGTGTGTGTGTGAACACAGGCGAAATAGCCCTGGAGATCGAGAGAAGGCGCTGCGTGTGATGTTGCAGGTTCTTCAGTCATGTGAGCACCCTGCACCTGACATGTTCTGCTTGTGTGGCCGCATCTATAAGGACATCTTTCTCGACTCTGACTGCAAGGACACCAAGAACAGGGACAATGCCATCCAGTGGTGAGTGAGTTAAATGAGCTTCCTGAAGCTCATAATCTCAATATGTTTAAAGGTGATATATGTTTTTTAAATTAAAGGGATAGTTCACCCAAAAAATTATAATTCTGTGATTAATTACTCATCCTTATGTCATTCCAAACCCGTAAGACCTTTGTTCATTTTCGGAACACAAATTAAGATATTTTTGATGGAATCCAAGAGCTTTCTGACCCTGCAAAGACAACAACGCAACTGACATGTTTAAGGCTTAGAAAGGTAATAAGGACATCATTAAAATAGTCCATGTGACCTCAAAAATATCTTAATATGTGTTTTGAATATAAACAAAGGTCTTATGGGTTAGGAACGCCATGAGGCTGAGAAATTAATATCAGAATTAAAATTTTTGGGTGAGCTATCCCTTTAAGCAATGCCTTATATTGGGCTCTGTTGACTTGATCATGAACAAGAAGTTACATTAATGTGTTAAAAACACCAAAAAACTCTAGCAACTGCATTAAATGCACAAAAACAACAAGGAAGTGCATCAAATGTGTCAAAAACACCCAAGTAGTTGAACCCAGAATACCCTAGCATCTGCTTTAAATGCACTCAGAAATACCCAGAATATTCTAGTAGCCACATTTAATGTGCTGAAATACCCAGAACAACAACACAGCTGAATTAAAAGTACTAAAATCACCCGGAACACCCTAGGAGCCGCATTACATGTGCACAAAACACCCAGAACACCCTGTCAACAACATTAAATGTGCTATGCTGAAACACCCAAAACAACCAAGCAGTTGCAATAAATGCACTAAAGTCACCCAGAACACTCTAGTAGATGCATTAGATGCTAAAAACACACTATCAACCAACTTAAATGTGTTATAACACCCAGAGCACTCTAGCATCACATTAAAAAAGTAATTTTGTATTTATGCACGTATGTTGTAGGTATAGAAAAGGCTTTGAGTTGCAGCCCACTCTCTATTCAGGCATTAATCTGGCAGTGCTGCTTATAGTGTCCGGACAGCAGTTTGAGACTTCCATAGAACTCCGGAAGATCGGTGAGGAGGAACACACTTCCTGTTTCCTGTTTCTCTCAGAACATTCTCTTCATTAACGACAGGTTCCACCTTCTCACCCTCTCGTTCTCTCTCAGGTGTGAGGTTGAACAGTCTGCTTGGCCGTAAAGGCAGTCTGGAGAAGATGAATAACTACTGGGACGTGGGGCAGTTCTTTACTGTCAGCATGCTGGCTAATGACATCCCCAAAGCTGTGCAGGCTGCAGAGAAACTCTTCAAACTCAAACCACCCATATGGTACATATAGAATAAATCATTTACAGATATACTGTACATGTTAACTATAAGAAATAGAGTTGGAGCAGCTCACATTCATTTCATCTTTCAGGTATCTGCGATCAGTCGTCCAAAACCTTCAGCTGATTCAGCATTTTAAGAAGCAGAACACTGAGCATTCTCCTCAAAGAGAGAGACTCAACTTCTGGATGGACATTATCGTGGAGGCTACACAGGGAACTACCAACGGCCTGCGTTTTCCGGTAGTGCATCACCTCACATGAGTATCTCATCTAAGAACACACCTGTATTGACTGAACAGACCTTATTACTTCCACTACACAGGTGTTGATTCTGGAGCCAACAAAAGTGTACCAGCCCTCGTATGTGTCCATTAACAGTGAAGCTGAGGAGAAGAATGTTTCTATATGGCATGTGTCACCTGCTGAGACGGTCAGTGGTTTATTTGAAGCCATGTTTGCTGTATAATGTTATTTTGTTTATATAATATCATTTTCCTAACTGACATGTTTGCAGAAGGGAATACATGAGTGGAACTTCACAGCATCATCCATCAAAGGCATAAGGTGACATTCTCTCTGTCTCTACCTTTCAGTCTCTGTTTTTTTTATAGTCTGGAAACCATATTTAAATAATCCTGATTTTAGAGATAGGTCAAGGGCTTAAAAACATTCCTTATCAACCTACAGTATAATTTCTCACTGATTTATGGGTACTTAATGGTTAAAGATTTAGGAGGGTTAGTTCTGTCTGTTTGACAGGAATGTTTCTCAAGGATGAACAAACAGTGCTTAAGTAGGAACTAGTTCTACTTGTTTTACTTGGCAATTACTTGGCAAAAACAATAGAGTCCCTTTTGGAGCCAGCCTCTACCAGCCAGTCGATGAATTGCAGTTTTAGTCACCTCCGTGATGGTTTCATGAGAGAGACCGGAAGGTTGCCGCTCGGTCTATACCGAATACCCAAGACGTGTCACTCATAGTTTTGAATAGGGAAAAATGCAACACTCAATATGGCCGCTCTATCGAACGAAGCCCCGCCTTCTGAGCAAAAGAGCTAATCGGTAAAGTTAGCGCATCACTGCAGCTGCTGTTAGAAGTCCCGTTTGCTATAGAAACAGTCAGCACTCTGAGATGTTCGCCAAGGACTGCGCATTCACAGCCGGATCTTATTTAATGAATTGAACGCTCACTGCAGTGTCGTTACTGTTAATTAAAACTTTTAACTATTTTTTTTATTTTAAAATAAAGCTGAAATAAAATAGGAATACTGGATGAAAAACGTCTATTTAAAAAACTTGAACTAAAATGAGAAATGTTGCCTTTGCAACTAAGTGAAATAAGCTGAAGTACTGAAATTAACTAACACTAACACTAAAACTGAAATAAAACTAATAAAAAAGACAAAAGCACACAAAATTCTTAAAACTTTAAAATAAAATTAAAATAAATAAACTTTTATAATAAATTATTAATAAAAAATAATGTGATGACTGTTCAATTTAGAATAGCATTTTTTTAATATATATATTTGTTTTATTTCTAGTGTGTGTGTGTGTGTGTGTGTGTGTGTTTGTGTGTGTGTGTGTGTGTGTGTGTGTGTGTGTGTGTTTTAAATTGACTATATTGGTTATCAATCAGCCATAACATGAAAATGGCATTATTTTTATTATTAGAGCACCCCTAATGTTTATCCAGAGTCATCTTCAAACATTGTCTGAAAACCAGCAGATCTCTGACTGTCTACATGATTTAAATACAAGTTGAAACTCTGGTGCTTTCCATTCAAATGTGATTGATTCATGATCTCAGAGATGTGAAACAAATCTTCTGTTCTTCTACTCTCTAGCATCTCAAAATTCGATGAGCGCTGCTGCTTTTTGTATGTCCATGACAACTCAGACGACTTCCAGATCTACTTCTCCACAGAGGACCAGTGTGGCAGGTTAGTTTTCTTGAAGTTAATCAATTAGCTCTCAAACTGTGGTGCACATGCAGGTAACCGATGTGTGAATGGTTGTCGCTTATTTGAATTCTGCTCCATGGTGAAGGAGCTGATCACAGACGGATCAGGAAATGCTGTCGAGCTGGAGGGGGAGGGAGAAGGAGATACTCTGGAGGTAAGAGCTTCGGAAACTCGCCTATAGTTTGTTTTTGTTGGATTTGTGAGGCTTGGTGTACTTAATTCCTGAATTGTTTTGCAGTATGAGTATGACTACAATGAGAATGGCGACAGGGTGGTTCTGGGTAGGGGAACTTATGGAGTGGTCTATGCAGGGAGAGACCTGAGTAACCAAGTGCGCATTGCCATCAAAGAGATCCCAGAGAGAGACAGCAGGTGAGATACATCTGAAAAGCAGACCAGCATGGATGTTCACAAGCATATGTTGTATTTTGGATGCAGGTGTTTTTTGTCAGGCTTCTTAAAGGGCTAGGTCACACAAAGATGACCCTCATGTCGTGCCTAAACTTTATCATGTTTTTCTTAAGTGAAACATAAAAGATATTTCAGAAAATGTTAGTGTTTTATTTTTGTCCGTACGATGAAGATAATTGTGCTACAATGCTGTTTGTCAAAATATTTTATTTGAAACATGAGAGTGAGTGAGACTGAGAATGTTCACTAACTGTTCAGTTAAATGAATACTTTTAAAATATATATTGAAATTATATTAGATTGTAAAAAAAAAAAAAAATCACAGTACACTTTTTTTGGAGCGAGCTGATTTAACCTGAAATGGGATATTTGACCATTAAAATAAATGAATAAATAAAAATAAAATATATATAAATATAAATATATATATATATATATATATATATATATATATATATATATATATATATATATATATATATATATATATATATATATGAATGGACTGTAAAAAGTGGTCTCTGTATTACAAACGGTAGATTTTAGATGGTATTTTCACATGTTGTAACACGTTACTGTTAACTAAAACTATCAAAAATAGTTTTTAAATGGGAAAAGCTTAAATAAAATATAAATGTGAGATGAAAAAGAAAATGTGAACTGTTGCCTTGTCAGATAACTGACACTTAATGAGTTTAAATTGAAGTATTATAAAAATCTAAATAAATGAAAGCTAAATAGAACTATTAAAACGATTCCAAATTACTTAATGACCAATTACTAAAACGTAAACTAAAATACAAACATATAAAAATTAAAACTAATTCGAAATATAACTAAAATACTATAAAAGTATTTAAAAAATACTAAAATAATTCTGATGCATTCAGGTATTCCCAACCGCTGCATGAGGAAATAGCCCTCCACAAATACCTGAAACACAGGAACATTGTTCAGTACCTGGGCTCGGTGTCTGAGGATGGATATATTAAGATCTTCATGGAACAAGTCCCTGGAGGTACATGTATTGTTTCTGAAAGAAGAACATCAAGTACGTCTTTTCTACTTTTTTAAATTTGATTTGCTCTTCATATTCATCGTATTTCCTCTACAGGGAGTCTGTCAGCATTGTTACGTTCAAAGTGGGGTCCTCTGAAAGAAGCCACCATAATCTTCTACACTCGGCAGATCTTGGAAGGACTTCGTTATTTGCATGAGAACCAAATCGTTCATCGGGACATCAAGGTAACTATGACAAATCCTTTGGATCTATATTTGGGTGCTCTCAAAAATGTGGATGTTCATTGACCTCTCATCTTTCAACAGGGAGACAATGTCTTAGTCAACACCTACAGTGGAGTGTTGAAAATCTCTGACTTTGGCACGTCCAAGAGGCTTGCTGGAGTCAATCCCTGCACAGAGACGTTCACTGGTATTTGTTTCACTTTTCATTGTGTTTTGTTAATTGCAAAATGCACCCTCCGTGTGAGCCTCTCCCCGTTCCATTTGACCTGTGCTGTGTGTCATGCATCATACATCCTGGTGTTCTTGCCAGGTCAGGGTTTTAGGCTTAGTTAAAGTTTAGTCTATCATTAGCCCCAACATACAGGATCTAAGGGAGTCTCATTCTTCTTCTTTTATAATGCACCAACTCAACCCCAACACATCAAAAAATTATAAATTTATAAATTCTCTAAATCACTAAATTACAAACATACAAAGAGGTTAAAGGAAAAATAATAATTAAAAAAAAAAATGTAAAAAATAGCAATGCCTACTTTTAAAATAATGCATAGATTAATCTTTAAAAGATAAAATAAATGAAAAAATGCATCAAAAGTTATTTAGAGTTTTTAATGTTTTTTTAAAGAAGTCTCATGGCTGAATTTATTCAAAATACAGTAAGAAGTGTAATATTGTAAAATATTATTACCGTTTAAAATAACTGTTTTCTATTTTAATATATTTGAAATTGTAATTTATTCCTTTGATAGAAAAGCTGAATTTTTAAGAAACATTCTTATGACACAGCTATTTTTGAAAGAAGTTGGTTGCTCACCATGGCTGCATTTATTTGACCAAAAATACAGTAAAAAACGTAAAATGTGTTCCTGTTATGGTAAAACTGAATTTCTTAAGCATTCTTATTATTATAAATATTGGAAAACAGTAATGTTTTTTAGAAACTGTGATACTTTTGGTTTTAGGATTCTTTTATGAAAGTTCAAAAGAACAGGAGGTGACAGGAAAGCATTGGGCAGAGAGAAGGGAACAGAATCTGCAAAGGACCTCAAGATGGGAACTCGATGAACTCGTGTCGCTGTAAGCGCGGTTGCACTATACGTCATCGCACTAACCACGAGGATATTTAATGCATATTTTTTTTGTGTTGGAAAAAATCTTACTGATCCCAAACTTTTGACTGGTAGTATATATAGCTGCCTTTATATTTCAGAATGTTAAAAACCCTTTCTCATATTTAAAAACCCTTGCAAAATGACTAAATTGGCCATACACTGGTGTGGACTGGCTCGCCTCTCCAGGGCTTGGATAACTTTTATTTCCTGACACAAAATAGACAGCGTTCCTTCCAGTGCGGTGAGCGATTATGAGTCGTGGTCACTGGTAACATGATAATGTCTTCTGTGGGGGAGTAATTAGATTAGCATAGCGTCTGAGACAGGAGTGTGTTTGTGTTTCATTAGCGACTGCTGAAGCATCAGAGCAGGTGTGCTCATCTATCCTCCCCCTTGCCTTCCACTGTCATCATCATCACTTCTGCGCTTCTCTCCTTGATTTTTTTATTTTGTTTAACATCCTGTCACAGCACATTTTTATCTCATGAAGTTCTGCTTTTTCCCTGTAAATCTCTGTCCAGGCACGTTACAATATATGGCCCCTGAGATCATCGATAAAGGCCCTCGAGGTTATGGGGCACCTGCTGATATCTGGTCCCTAGGTTGCACTATCATAGAGATGGCGACAGGCAAACCTCCTTTCCATGAGCTGGGAGAACCACAGGCTGCCATGTTTAAGGTAGAAATATTTGTACTTAAAAATATGAAGTAGTCTGTTAACACAGATTTTGATTTGATTAAAAAAATTCAAATTTAGTTACACAAGTAGAAAGTAGATTTGTAAATAATATATTGGAAAAAATGTGTGTGTGTGTTTGTGTGTGTGTATATATATATATTCAAATAAAAATTAAAAAAAAAAAAAAAAAAAATATATATATATATATATATATATATAATATTTATTTCAAGTGTAATGTCAAATTTATATTTATAAAGTAAAATAAAAAATAAAACAGAAAATTTTGGATTTGTTGCTAATATGGAAGATAACAAATCAAGAAAGTGATGTATTCATATTAATAAATGTTATCTATTTATTTAGACCTTTACATATATATATATATATATATATATATATATATATATATATATATGTATATATAGTATATATATTTGACTCAGTTTGAAGGAGCTCATGCAGATAATTTTGTTTTATAATCTAGTTCTTTGCAGAAAATTTGTATTTTCTGCAAATACAGAAGATAATCAACCAAGAAAATAAAAAATATATATATTTATAAAAATGATAGATTATAAATATGTGAATATATGAATAAAACAGTATGGAGCATCACAGTATGTTTTTAAAATACAGATTCAATATTTTTTGATTAGTTGTAAAATATTGTATTTTTCATATTTTTGATAGACTATTAATCAAAATCATCTCCTCCATTCGTCTCTGTTCTGTTTGTACCAGGTGGGCATGTTTAAGATCCATCCGGAGATCCCAGAGTCTCTTTCGTCAGAAGCCAAATCCTTCATCCTTTCCTGCTTTGAGCCTGACCCAAGTAAACGAGCGATGGCCGGGGACCTGCTCAAGGATCCATTCCTGCGTCAAAACATCAAAGGCAAAAAGAACAAGATCGCTTTCAAACCCTCAGGTAACGTCTAACATGCTTTCTGCAGCTGTGATCACACTGCGACCCGGGTTAACCCTTCTGGTCACATCCATGGTGTGTAAGGCATTTTGGGCATTGTGAGAGAGAACATTTTTTCGCAGGCAAACACACAGAGCTGCCAAACCCCCCAAGCCCAGCATGCCTGCATTTCACCGCTGTCTGGGATACTCATAACAGGCCCAAACTGCCCTCAGCCGGCCTCTCGCAGTCCAGATTGAATTTACACAAGAGATGGGTAGGAACAACAGGACCTGGGAAAGGGGAGGAGTCCGAGGAAAATCGACAATATGGCCTTACACCAACTTCACAAATGATTTCCATCCAGCCGCACATGGCAGCTATATCCCACGGTCCATGAAAAGCATTCTCAGGGTGTGGTGTTTCACACAAACATGCGCTCTGCTTTCTCAGAAAATTCTTAGCGTTTCTCTTTGACATTGTCAGTGAGTGACAGAAGTGAGCTAGTGAGCTGCCTACTGCTATCCAAACTAGTACAATAGTTTGATGTTTGCATGTTCCTAAGCTAATGGCTTGACACTAAGCTAAGTTAAAAATATACATCCCACACAAATATTGTAATGTATTTGGTTAGACTTTTTAATAACACTGTAATATTTTTATTCATATTTTTTGGTTTTTAATTAAATACAAGTTCAAAGTATGGGCTTAGTAAGATTTTTAAAAATGTTTTAAAGTATTAATTTCTTTAAAAAAAAAAAAAAAAAAAAACTTACTGACCCTAAACTTTTGAACAGTAGTGTATAATTAACATTCATCTTGAATTTCTTTTTTCAGGTTATTGCAATGCTTTCTTTCACAGAAAATAGAATTTCTTCAAAGGATGTATGTGATTCTGCATTTAAATTTGGTTAAGTTTCCTCTTTGGAGGAGGCTTTGGAACAAAGAAAGGGCTTTGTAGGCCTGTTGTCTTCCCAGTTTTGGCCAAATATTAATAACTCAATATCTCCTTCTCCCTTAATGCCACCCAATCGGCTGCTTTGGCTTGGATTCTCTGTGTAACAGTATGGCAAGGTTTGTAATATCCACCATCTATGTTCTAGGTCTATGTGTTTTTGAGTATCATATGCTCATAATCATTGGTGTTTGGCTGGTTACTGGTGATTGTGTTGAGTTTATGCTCTTTGTGCACTCTGATTGGTTCTTCCTGTTATCTTTTTTATTCTCTTCATTTCTGTTTTGCTTTCTCTTCTCTGTTGTTTAATATTAATTCAGTTCCAGTGTTTTAACTTACCTTGGAAGCTTTTTCGAAAAGTCTAATTAATTACTATAACACTGTGGGTAACACTTTACATTAAGTTCCCATTAGTTAATGTTTTAACTAAAGTTACAATATTTATTAATCTTTGTTAACATTAGTTAATAAAACTTTTCATTGTTAGTTCTTGTTAGCTCAGGTCTAAAATATTAACAGATACAGCTTTTGATTTTAATAATGTATTAGTAAATGCTGAAATTAACATTAACTGCTATAAAAGTCTTTTTTGTTGTGTAGTTGACAAATATTAACAAATCAAATCTTATTGTAAAATGTTACCATATTGTGCTTGTATTATTGTGCTATTATATATTTTGATAGAAATATCTACTGTATTCAATTAAATTGGAGCTGTCAGTTATAAGTTTTTATTGTTTTAATGAATCCACTTAATCAGTTACTCTCATATCAATAATATATCAATATTATCTGATTTAAAAGACATTTATTGTTGCATTTATTATTTCTCACCGAACAAGCATTACAAAATGTTTCTTTAGAAGTGAATATATTGTTGGTTTTAATTCCATATCATTGAGCGTACGTCTATTATTGGCCTGTAGGGGGCACGATTTATATATTATTTTATAAATTATAACACTTGACTCTGATCTCGCATTCAAAAAAATTAACCCTTTGTTATTTAGTAATCATTCATATTTTTTAAAGGTTCGAACTAAAGGGGGGAAATAAAAGCCAAAAATGCTGTGAAACTCTGATCTGTTTAACTGATTTTTTTTTTTTTAGTGCATACTGTATGTGTGTTAACACACGTGACCATGCATTGCTTGTGTTTTCCTCCCTTTAGACTACATTCGCAGTGTTTCATTACCAGTACAGCTGCAGACGGAGGCCACAGGGAGCAGCAGCAGTGAACCGGGCTCCGTGTCTCCAGACTGCGACTCCAAACAAGACGTGTTCTTCAACAAGAAAAACCGCTGTAGCTCAGAGAACCTCATCAAACAACCCAACTCAAACTTCCTCAGGTGAGCTCAGAAGATGAGACTAAAGGTGAATACAGAGCCTACCTTACAAGCCTCCTCAAACCGGTCCAGACGAGTTTAGGTCACGCGCTGGTCAGCGATAGCTATAAGTGTGTATATGTATGGGCCTATGTGAGCGTTGGATTAGCGCCTGGAATGTTAATGATGTGACTGTGTTTACGGAGCTTGAGTATCCACAGCCGCTTCAGCTCTCAGACCAACAGTAAATCAACTTCCTGGGCATGAAGCGCTGAGGCCTGTCCTGACAGCTAGTTGACTCCTTGGAAACGCTGTTTAATTAACGCGGTGGAATGAGGAGACAGGTGTGCTGGGCCGTGGTTTCTGGGCAGGTGTATGTATGTGTGTGTAATGAGATAATGCCTTTTACAACAGGTACTCTCTGGTTGCTCATAAAATAATCCCATGAACACTTTACCGACCACTTCTTCACCTCGGTTTCAACGCACACACACACCAAATCACAGAGCTGTCACACATTAACCACGTTTCCTCTTTCCTCTAATGAAATCATGATTTTTAATCACCACTCCAGATGTATTTATGCTTTTGCTGCTAAAGTTAACATTGACATTTAAGATGAATTAAATGTTTAACACGGTTAAATTCAGTTAGTTAATTTGCCTAAACTGACATTTAAAGCTGAAGTATGAGAGATCACCTATGAGTGGAACACACTGTTTTAAATTTAATTTAATTTTTTTTTTTTTAATTTAATTAAATTTTATTTTATTTGAGATTAATTTTGGTAAAAAGAGAGAGAGAGAGAGAGAGAGAGAGAGAGATTAATTGTGATTTTTTTTATTATTGATAGTGCTGGAATAATGGCATATATAAAATATATTTAATATTATTTAATATATTAAATGTTATATTTAAAAAAAAAATTTAATATTAAAATTAAATTATATAATAAACATTAACCTAAATTCTAAAAACAAATAATAATAAAAATTATTTATTGTATTATTGATTAAATAAATGCAGCCTTGGCGAGCATAAGAGTCTTCTCTCAGAAACACTGAAAAAATCCTACCAACTCTAAACTTCTGAACAGTATTGAACTGTACATAATGTTACAGCTGCATGAAACTATTTAGATTCATATGTTCTCACTGAATCAGTGTAAAATGTGTGATTCAGTGTTCCAGATGAGAGTCCTACAGCAGAAGACCGCAGCTCTCCAGCCTCCTCTGAGAACAGCGACTCTGGCCTCTTCCTGCTGAAGAAAGACAGTGAGAGACGTGCCATACTCTACAAGGTCCTCAATGAGGACCAGGATAAAGTGACCTCCAACCTCATGGAGAACCACATCCAGGTGTGTATCCGTGTGTATTAGACTGTGTGTATGGCATGTCTGAATCATACAATGAGGACTCTGTTCTTGTCTTTTAGGGTCAGGAGGAGCTGAAGTTGTCAGTGGACCACATCAAACAGATCATCTGCATCTTACGGGACTTTATACGATGCCCTGAGCGACGTGTCATGGCAACAACTATCTCGAAACTCAAACTGGACCTGGACTTCGACAGCACATCAATCAACCAGATCCAACTGGTTCTGTTTGGTTTCCAGGACTCTGTGAGTGGAGTGCAGTATAAATATATTGTTTTCCAATGCTACTTTGTACAGCATGCAAAGTTTCCTACCCAGGCATGATACACTATTGATAAAATCCTATTTATGCTGCAGTATACATTTTTAGATTCTTAAAGACAAATGTTGAACATATAGTACTTTTCAAAAGTTTGGGTAAGATTTGTGTGTGTTAGTGTGTGTATGAAAATTCAGCTGCCATCACAGGAATACATTTTAAAATATATTCCAATAGAAAACTGTTATTTCCCATTTTTGTATTATTTTACAATAGTACGATATTTTTTACTGTATTTTGATAAAGTATATTTGGATATAGTATATTTAGTCTTTGTGAATGTAAGAAACGTCTTTCAAAATCTAATCTAATTAATTAATTATTTGTGAAGAATGATCTTTAATGAACTGTGGACAGAGCCACTGAGAATAACTTTTTATATAATTTATTCTAAGCTCTGCTTTTGTATTGTGTATTTTTATTGATCTTATTCAACTTGTTACATTTTTTGCTGATCTGATTTGTTCAGTTTTTGTTTTACACCTATATTATACTTATTTCTCTGCATCCTGCCATATTTTGCTTTTATTTATTATATTATATTGTATCTTCAGTTCATTTTATTGTCAAATATTGGAGAAATCCAGTGCAAGAAGATACATGATTATTTTTTTCTCTATAGTGTTCAACATTATGGAGCATATTTTGCTTCAAAACATTCGATGGGACTGTTCTCTGATCATTTTGTTAGTGCCGCCTCAGTGTATCATTGTCTCCTTCCTGTGGTTTGGTTTGAGAGTGATGCGACTGTTTGTTGCAGGTAAATAAAGTGTTGAGGAACCACCACATTAAACCACACTGGATGTTTGCTATGGACAACATCATCAGGCGGGCTGTACAGGCAGCTGTTACCATTTTAATTCCAGGTGTGTATGTGTGAGAGAGGGGCAGAAATAGAGAAAACAGAGAACTTGTTGTTCTGATGCTTTTGCATCTGTCTCTCTTCTAGAGCTGCAGACACATTTCGGGCCTGCATCGGAAAGTGAAGGTGCAGATAAGGACGCAGATGAAGTAGATGAAGAGGAAGATGGGGACTTTGGATCAGTGGTACGTACGACGCAGGAAGATCAAGCCCTCACGTCTGGAGTCAGCACCCTCAGTTCAGTCATATCCCAAGAGGCTCAGCGGCCACAGAACCCGCTGGGAGCCCAGCTTGGACGCCTCAAACAGGAAACCAGCAGGTACACACTGTGATTCCTTTTAAAAAAAAAACACGACAGTTAAATATAAACAGTATACAAAATACACTTGTGCCACCCCCTCCGATGGTGAGACTAAATACTGACTAAAAATACAAAACACTTGTAAACACTTGTTCCCGTTGTGGATCTGTACTTAACATTATTTACTACAAATATACACAACAGCTCAATTTTATGTTTTCGAACAAAGTCTCAAAAAGCCCACCAAGGCTGCATTTACTTAATCAACTATACAATAAAAACATTAGTATTATTCTGTAATAATATTAGGATTTATTATAAACTTTTCCTATTTTATTGCTATGATGGCAAAGCTGAATTTTGATCACATGTCACATGATCCTTCTGAAACCATTCTAATATGCTGTTAATTTAAAAAATAATAATAATAATATGCATTATATACATTATATGCAAGATAAGACAGCCTCTAGTTTTAATTATGGAGTTTAATGGTTTTAAGTTGTTTTTTTAAATGTGTTCTGTCTTTTCTTGTTGGATTTAGTCAGTGAAATGTGATCTTAGATGACTAGAATATGTTCATAATGCTTGAACAGTTAGCGGGAGAGTGTCTTAATGTAATGTTGCCACTTCAGGCTGCTTGAGGAACTGGTACAGAAGGAGAGAGAATATCAGCAGGTACTGAGACAGACTCTCCAACAGCGGGTACACGACATTGAGCTTATCAGGATCAGACAGCAGTCTGCTGCAGGTTAGTTGTGCAACTAAATCACACATGTATTGATTTAGACTCGCTTATAATCCATTTACTGTCTTTATTTACACTGAAATCATATGCCTGTGTGCTAAGGTGATAGGGAAAGTGTCAGCTCACCTCTGTTTGATTCCAGTATCCTTTTCTGACCTCTAGTTGTTTACAAGTTTATAGTACAAAGCAAATACAAGTTCTGTTAAAAGAAAACTAGTGAGTCGCCGTACTGTCTGCTGCCTACACAGGCAACTTTCTAAATAATACCGAATCCAATAAGTGACTGATTTCAAATTAAAATGAAAATGCAGATCTTAGCATCTGTGCTTTAATATTCCTACATCTTTCTTTTGCCCTCAACAGAGACATCCTCAACCCCCTCTATATTTCACATTGCCACACATCCAGCACCTGACGAGGAGCTGACTGACTGGTTAAAGGAGCAGGGTGCCGACTCTGAGACCATAGACAAGGTGAAACATATCACCATTAACACTGCCTATATTATCTTTCCCACAATTGCAAAATGACTCACCGTTTGAAGGTTCCATAAATAAATAAAGATTAATGCCGAGTTCTTGTGGTTTCTGTCTGTGTTTGACAGTGTTGAAGAAGATTTTACGCTCAGCGATATTCTTTGTGATGTTACTAAAGAAGACCTGCACTGCCTGAGGCTTAGGTGAGGGCTTAATTTATAAATGTTGATTGATTGTGTATTCTGTTCCTTTGCATAAAATGGCCCTAAATATTTAGTCACCTAAGCCACACTTAAAATGTATTAAGTATTATTACGAGTTTAAAAGAGCTGTTTTCTATTTTAAGGTTTTTAGGTTGAATTTTCAGCATCATTCCTCCAGTCTTAATTGTCACACAATGCTTCAGAATTCATTCTAATGTACTGATTTGCCCCTCAGATATATTTATTTATATGTTGATAACTGTGGTGTTGCTTAATATTTTAGTGAAAACTATGATTATGTAATGAATGTAAAGTAAAAAAAAAAAAAAACATTTACTGGGACTTTTGGTCAGTTTTATGCATCCTTGCTGAATAAAAGTTTTAATTTCTTTAAAAAGAAAATCTTACAGACCCCAAACTATAATTATTTATTTAAATCTTCTTTATTGTTTTATATATATAAAATAAGGGATATTTAGACTTTATATAAACGTATACAGACTTCATGTAAATTGTATGTTAACATTTATAAATGTGAACCACTCCTGGGTGTAAAAAAAAGGCAAAGCCAAAATAGTACTTTTATTAGTGAACATTATACAATTTTAACCACAAATCATTAGTCAGGCAATTTGCAAGTAATTTAGTACTAAGCAGCCATTTGTTTTCTATAAATGTTTATGCTGTGTGGGTAAACATGCCCACTACTTTTTACGGGAAGACTCAAAATTGATGTCTTCAGTTAATGATTAGTTGAAAAATGTCTCCCAGTTAGTTGGAGTTTAATGTGAGACCAAATATTCTTTATAGGGTTCAAATCTGGATTCCAACCAAGCCAAAACATGATCCCAATGGACTTCTCAAGCCACTTATGGTTGTCTTTGCAGTGTAGACAGGAGCATTTTCTTATTGAAAAATAAAATCTGATCGTTCATCTTTTGACAACTTCTCAGTTGTGGGAAGCACACCATTCTGCAATATTCTTTCATACTCCAAAGCATCCTCCTCCATGCTTCACTGTGATAGAAATTAATTCACTATTGTATTTCTCACCAGATCTTCAGACACCGCTCTGGTGCATTGCATAACCTAAATTCACCAAACTACTCTGAAACAAACTTCCTGTATTCTGACAAAAACTTTGTTCTTGATAGACAGCTTAAGGAATGCATTTGATTTAATTCTTGCTGACTTCCTTTCAAGTAATTTGTGTAAAGACCAATAGAAGCTTAGTGTTCAGACATTATGGGCTAGGCACTTTTTTTGATTGAACACTTGTTGTCTCTTATAAAAAGTCTGCAATTAATTTTAAATATAATTTTTTTTTCCACTATAGGGGAGGATCGCTGTGTCGTATCTGGAAAGCCATTCAGAGACACCGTAATAAAGGGCTTAGAAAGGAAAAAATGACGAGGGAAATTCAGAAGGATGAAAGCAGCAGGAAGTAGATCGACACCTGAGCCAGCATAATACATCCCTATAATGAGAGATCCTTACTGGCCCTAACCTTGTAATTATGTCATGCTCTGCCCCAGTTGGATATGTTTACTTGTCTTTCCGCTATGACCTAATGTTTTTGTGCTACTTTTAGTATATGTTTTCAACCTCTCCAAGTTTTACATCTCATTTGCATCTGATTTCAATAGGAAAAGCCATGAGGATGTAAACAGCTCTGTCTAGGAAAGACTGCACTTTCCGCTTTTTGCATTGGCAGGCTGGGAAGGGTCATCTGACCCTCTCCAAGTAACTTGGGAATGGGCCTAAGACTGCAGGGCAAACGGTATTACCTACTTAATGTACTGTAGCCAAGCTTCAGATCATGCCATTTTAAATTATAAAAAGTCTATCTAAGTTTCTGTTTGTTTTACCTTAACAAGTCTGGAAAATGTGTTATTCATATTACGTTTTTGAGGGACTGTCTGGACAAAATGACCACAGAACTCTCGGACCAGGGCTAAGAAGCCTCTTTAGATGTATTTTGATAAGTTTAGATGTATTTACCCCAGTATGTAGAAGAATAAACAAACTAGTCATAACATTCAGTTGCAACTTGAGTAGCATTCAATACGTGTGCTTCAAGTGTTGCTTGACTATCTTTTTTTTATAAAAATGTGCAAGACTAGTCTTGCTAAAAGCAAACTATGTGTTTTTCTTAAACCGCCATCCACATTCCACAAACATGTATCTTCTTTCTTAAGAATGAAGTGGCCTATTGTGTCAGAAGCAGTTCAAATTCAAGTTCATTTAGCCTTGCTAAAGTCTGTTACAGATCTACATTATGAGCTGAAGACAGAATAGATCAAAGCACCGAAAGTGCTTGTCCCAGGTTCACAGATTCTTATATATATATTTTGTTTGTTGAATTTGTTTAACATTTCAGATGCTGTCTTTGAATGTTTGGGTCAATATCACTTTAAAGTGCCTTTAAGACTTCACAATTTCCAAAATAAAAATATGAGATTTTCTATTAAACTTCATATTTGTTGTATTAAGGAGACTGTAGACTGTTAGAAATGCCTATTGGTCAAGCTCCTGCACTTTCTATAAAATAACT
Organism: Cyprinus carpio; assembly: GCF_018340385.1. NCBI lineage: Eukaryota > Metazoa > Chordata > Actinopteri > Cypriniformes > Cyprinidae > Cyprinus > Cyprinus carpio. The sequence continues at coordinate 16,033,127 of NC_056620.1, forward strand.
GCACGCAGACAATTTTCGAGTAAACCACAAATTCAGAGTAGAGTATATACATTTTCATTACATAATGAGTATAAAATGTAGATTTTCAGAAAGATAATTTGTCCCTTTCTCAACAATACATTTTACTAAGTGGGAAAAGTCTAAATATAATCAAACTAAATCTAAATAAAATCAAACGACAAAGATATCTGGTCAAACTTTCAATGAATACTAACTGGCCCTCATTTCTTTATAAAGAAATCACACAAAAGGTTTTGGTAACTTGTTTAAATAATTTGTTTATTTTTATAAAAGATGAAGATGACAGGGTGGACCTTGGCACGACAGGGTGGACACAAGCATTAATGGGTGAAGAGGACAACAGATAAACATCAGGAACAACAAGAAACCCTTAAGTTATTTAAAGAATAAATTAATAAAAAAAGATTTTAAATCATAGGATGTATGCATGATATTTTGTCAAATTACAATTTAATTAATAATTTAAATTAGAATAATAAGACACTATGGGGCTGTTCTAAAATCAAATGAAATCATTATATATATATATATATATATATATATATATATATATATATATATATATATAATATTTATTTTCACAGACTGTATACACTGCACTAAGAATTGCATAAATAATGCTATGAGATGAATGGGTTTTAAATGGGTTTTAATGGGGTTTTTAAACATGTAATGTAAAAATGAAATGATACTCTAAATATGAAACTAAAGCCACTCACTTTTTTAAAAAAACAAGGTTTGTTAAAAAAAACTATTCATTTAGTAACCAAACACTGCTTTATGTTGCTCAGAAATGCACAACAGTTTCACTGTGGATTTTTTGGAACTATTTTTGTTGGAGGAATATTTATGTTTAAAATGTAACTATGATTATTTTATTTTTTCATTATTGAACTGTTGCATAAAGTCATTATCACATTTGCAATCAAGCAGATATTCAGGAAAATGGCCCATTTGCTTTGGGCATTTTTTGCCCACTTATCTTGAATTATAGGCACATTCTAACTGCATTCTAATAGGCTACATCACAGTGAGTCATTGCCTTCCATCATGTTCATCACTAAACAAATGCATACAATGTACGATAGCATACAGTTCTGGGCTGGGGTGCATTAAATGCAAAATTTATCAATTCAATCTATTTTCCCCCATAATTAATCACACCAGTTTAACATGTTAAATCAATAGCCTTTGTTAAAACATTATCAGAATTTGGCAAAAACTATGCACATGTCCCCCTGTCATGGAAGTCATGGAAGTTAGCATTTAATAAACACATGGTGTACCTTCAGTCAGCAAAGTAGTTCATTGTTGAATCTGAATATGTACCGCTTAAAATATATATTTTAAATTTCTGAAAAACTTTTTATGTAAATTAATATTTTTCTATGACAGGGTGGACATGTTAAGCTTGGCTACATGCAACTACAAACACAATATGATGAAAATTAGGAAATATAAGTGTAGATACTTAGTGTACTTGCAGCAGATGTTTTAACCTCCACTGAAGAAAGCCAAAATGGGGGTGGAGATTTCACTGAGTAGACCAGAGGGTTTCTTAAAGGGGCATTTAAAACATCATGACAGGGTGGGCAGCAATTTCAGGGACACATGCAAAATGCTTAATATTTTTATGAAAACAGAATATAAATGAACAATCTTACTTGTTTTATTAACAACTGGCTGAGGGCAATATTTAAAAACCATTTCAATATTGTGTTATATAACCACTTTTTACACTCATTGAAGTTAGCTGAGCTGCATGAGGGACATGCTAAAATCACACATCCAATCAAAAAAATAAATAAATAAAAATGGTATAAAATGAGAAAAATAAATGTCAAGAGACTGTAGTTGTAGTTATATGTGTGCAAATGTTTGGTCATTTATCATATAATTTCAGAATTTCATTATATTGTATTATGTTCATGATGACTGAGTGATTCTGATGAGGACACCAAAGGCACATTATAATGATTTTGACCCATTTATGCATTGTAGGCGTTGATCTATCGTGGGAACTGCAGAATTTTGAGAACCAATGTTCCGTCAAAGCTATTTAAATGATTTATCTGCTGTGTGCAACTAAAATGATGTGACGATGAAAGATGTCTTTCTCTGACGTTTGACTTAAATGATTTGTAAACTGGATTTTCAGGCTGCATCTGAGATAAAACACTTCAGGTGAATGAAGTTCAGACAAGCAAAAGACTCACGCTCCTCGAGCTACTGTAATGGCTGAAACAATTTGTTTTCCCATAAAAGTCACATGGCAGTTATTAGTAAAAACAAGTCATCTGACTCCCTTCAAATATCATATTCTAAGCTATGGAGAATGTTGTAATCGCTGGGAACGTTGTCAAAAGGAAAAGACATGCATTTGAAATCATTAACGACTAAGAATGAAATAAAAATGGAATATTTTATAAGGACCTAAAAATTTTTACTGTACCATTTCCTGTTCTGTATCATGTAAAGGAAAGTGTTTTCTATAAATTTTAAAATGTGTCTCTATGGTGTTAATTTTTTTTTTTTTTTTTTTTTTGGTGACTAAGTTTACTGTTTTAGATCCAGTAGCCTATTAATGTAATGCTTTCTGTCAGTGACACAATGTGATATGATTTTACCTAAAGGTCATACCTGCACATTTTGCATATTTTTGCAAATACATTTAACCTCAACTGCTCTCTGGAAACTCGTCATGTTTTGGAATATGTTTTAGTATTCAGTCAAAACATGACTGAGATGCTAGATAAAGTTACTCATTAACATCACATGCAGCTTAATTAAGTCAAGTTCCATTTATTTCTCTCTCTCTCTCTCTCTCTCTCTCTCTCTCTCTCTATATATATATATATATATATATATATTATATTATTTTAAGCGCAATCTCAATTCTTACAAAAAAAAAAAAAAAAAAAAAAAACCTTCTGAATAAGCGATTTGGTCATGAATCAATCTGCTTCACTCATCAGAAAGGTCAAACGGTTCTTGATTTAACAGCTCGCTACGTGAAGAGGAAGATTTTAAGTTAAAAATGACATGCATTTCTGCTTGGGCCTCAGAAGAAAGTGCATGTGCCAGGGAACAGATATTTCTATGGTGTTTGATATAGTGATAGTACAGTATCTAGATGATCTTGAAGTAACATATTTAATGTAGTTGGAATGTGATGCTTTGGATAAACTAGGGACACTGACTGATAAAATTTGTCAGACCTCTGAGACATAAATATGATTAAATTGACGTTTTAACTCTGGTCATTACGAATCAAGTCAAAAATGTGTGAGAAATGCAGAAAGTTTGGTTCTGTTGTTAGGTCTCATTGTGCACCCATTAGCCTAAATTGATGTTTGCATATGAAACAACATTGACCAATGCGAAATTTCTTTTCAGCAAATCTAACATAGAAATGAAATCATCTTGTTTTTGTGCATGATGTCATATTTGTTGTTCAGCTATCCAAATTAAGTGGTTATTGCGGAGAGTTTTTAGGGAATTTGTGTAGGAGGGAATTTTACTCACGCTAAGAACAGAGGTTACATTATAGGTGACAGCCATCGTAGCGATCGCTCATAGTTGCAACATAAAGGACTGAAAGAATAATCTCACACTTTGATTTATGCACAGATAATACAGTTCCAGTATAAGCCTGGAATTCCATGCATTGAAAATGCATGATAGCCTATCTGTATGAAAACATCAGGGTGCATATATCAGACAGGAATCATGCAAGTCCTCTCATGAAAGAATATACACAAGCATCCAATAATGTGGACTGTTGCGTTCGAATTGACTGTAACTTGGAACGGTGTCATTTTGTACTTATGTATTAAGACTAAAATATATAATAGTTAACTAAATGCATCGTGCTGGCCTCCTACGTCACCTTAAAAAGAATGCAAGCAAATTGTTGATCAGATTCTTTCCGAAGCCCTGGTTAACTCTAAACGTCGATTATACCCAAGTTGAAGTCAAACGTTCAAAGAGGTAAGGACACCTGCGCAAGTCATCTGCGTAACTCAAATCATTTTATGAGAAGTTATTTACTGAGTTATCCAAGTTCAAAAATGTGTGGCATTCAAACAACTGTCATGGAAATATATAGTTGGTATTCAAGTTATTTCCTCTAAAGATAAACATTAACTATGCAAGAAGTGTGCTGCAAAATGCCTTTATCACAGTGTTGCTGGCTTCTTGTCTATACTTTTATAATAAAAATAATTCTACAAAGAGGAGGCTTTCACAGCGATGCCACTGAAGAACTAATTTTGTCTCAATGTGAAGAACATTTTTATGATCTGAAGAACCTTTTTCTGCGATAAAGAAAAAAGGGAAAAAATGTTCCTTGGATGTTAAAAGCACAGATGCTGATGAAATTATTGTGAAGAGTGTGCTTTTAACAAATTTTTAAAAACATTCCCGCTCAGCCAAAAAAAAAAAAAAAAAACACAAGTGGGAAAAATGGAACTAAATGATTATGTAATGTTAAATTTAATAGCTGATAAGGCATTTTAAGATTTTAAAAGGTTATTCAAGACTCACATGGTTAGGTAAACATCAAGATAAATTGCATATAACTATTTATCAATCACATTTATTCATTTTTAGTGTTCAACTGATTACATGAATCATGCAGTTTGTGCTTTTCTAAAATGGTTAAAATACATTTAATGGCACTAGATATGTTTTATATATTTAGCATATTAAAAATGTATTATGGTCAAATAAATGCAGTATAAATATATTTCACAAGTAATAAGCAAGCAAACTTACAATACTTAAAAATAACTTAAAGCTGTACAAAAATCAAAATGACCTTCTGCACAAAAACAAATATTTTGAATGTTATTTCGTCTTGTTCTAAAGGTAAATGTAGAATTGCATTGTATTTCTACATCAGCATTTTTGATCCTGTCATGTCTACGTAATGCCTGAACATCTGACTGTATCATTGTTTTCATATGCAGAACATTATTGAAATGTTTTCCTGGGTGCTATCTATAGCTCTGGATGACATCTAAATTTAGCACTTTGCTAATCTTAGACTTCTGCATAAGCAAAATACATATAATAGCTGAAAAAGATAAGTATTTTGAGCCCATGCAGATGCAAAATTGTTCACATATTCCTTTTTTTCACAATTAAAAACATCTAAAGGTCACATCCAAAAATAGCCAGTGCTATTTTTAACCCTTACTACAGTGAGGGTTAAAAATAACACGGGCTAATTTTCATTAATTTTTTGCACATTTTACCCCAATTGGAGAAAAATTATATCCATCCATTTAGTAACAGAAAGCTATTGTGTTTGCTCCATCAGCACCATCACTTCAGTCATCTGCTTTCTCTTCTTCTCTTGCAGATGCATTCATGCAACACTGTATATAATTTGCTTTATTCCCTCACATATAATAATGTGACTTTCACTGATGAATTTAATCTGTATTTGAATAATTCTAGAAGTTAGCATGATGACCAATCTCTTGCACAAAGCAGCAGAACTGCAATGAAGAAAATGAACCACAAAAAGCTTTTCATCAAGGCAAATATCTCAATATAAGACTAGAACCACTTTAGGCATATTTTGAATCCATCAGAGTGAAAAGAAGTAAAAGCATAAGTGACACTTGAAATCAGAGCTTGAAACTCCTTTCAAACTGTTGTTAAATTTGTCAATCCAGGTTAAATAATAAAAAAAGGTATACCAATAGGAGTGTTTGTTCCTTGAAGGGACAGTTCACCTAAAAATATTAGTACGTTAGGGTCCAAGACACCACTTGATCCAATTTGGCATTGTATGGACAAAAAACACTGAGACAAGTAAATGTTTTATAAGCATAATCAAGTCATCACATTTGATCATTTCTTTATGTTTTAGTAGTGGCACATTAACTGTTAATTAAGTATAATTTGTGACCCTGGACCACAAAAGCAGTCATACTGTAAGTCGCTTGGGTATATTTGTAGCAATAGCCAAAAATGTATAATGGAGTTACAATCACATGCATGCATTACAAAATATTCCTAAAGGCCTGTCTAAAAAGACAAAATTTGAATAAAATGTTTCAAAAGTTTTAAATGAATTTATTTGATTAATTATTAGGGTTTAAATTAGTATTATCAAGCACATGAATAATATTTGACCCTTCACTGGTTTAACATCAGACACATTAATCATGTCTTTATGGAAGCAGGAAGCAGAAGCAGTTCAACTGTCTCACACACCTGCTCCAAGCGCAGGTATCAAGTTCACATCTAAAGAAATTTAAAGGGGAGTGAACATAAATTCCTAAGGTGGGGGAATCCCAAATGAAGGGTTTAAATTGAATGCTCATCAGTGAAGTCCAGCCACAGCTCTTCAGAACTTTCTCTGTATGGATTACCACTCACTTAACAATACTTAAACATTTTTTTGAGATACTGGAGATGGCTTACCTTAAAACCTGCACTTTGAGTGTCCTCATACTCATTGTCTTTCTCGTGGAGACCGATGCAGGTGAGTGAACGTGAACTTCTGAATAGATTGTTTAAAACACCGTTCTTCTAATATGTTAATGATCCACCAGCATGCTGTTATTTGAACGTGCTGTAAAAACGTGTTGAGCACTTGCTTTAAAATGCATTTTTATGATATAATACATTGATTCCATGGAGTAGTACTTTCACTTTAAATATGAAAATTGTGTTTCATGCTCAAGGACACAAATTTAGTATGATGAAAGATGGATCTCGTTATCCGTTCAGTGTGGCCTTAGCTGAACTGATACTGGGAACCTTTGTATTAGCAGTCTGATAAACCAATGCATGTAAAAGTCCTTCTGATCCAGTTATTGTTACAGCAGATAAAATACAGTCTACTATTGTTTTTATTTTAGACATTGCTGGAAAGTCTGACATGGCCTGTAAATATGTAAACATAATATAACTTTTTCCTTCCTGTTACACAGTGCGTTGCTGTCTCAAATACAGGAGACGGCCTCTAGACTGTCGATATCTGAAAGGCTTTGATATCCAGAAAATGACTGGCAGCTGTGATCTTGCAGCAATCATGTAAGACATATTTTTGCATACATGTTTGATGTACTTCATGTAAATTAGAAATTGCAGACATTGCATCTATCTATATACTGTATACATATAGACATGGCAACTTTCTATCTATCTATCTATCTATCTATCTATCTAAGTTAGGAATTTTTATATATATTTAAACATGAATTACAGTTTTAACAAATCTATATAATTTATATATATATATATATATATATATATATATATATATATATATATATATATATATATATATATATATAAATTTATTTGGCAAATTTGACGTGTGTGTGTGTATGTGTGCGTCAAATTTGTGAAAAATTTATTTAAAAAGTCTAAATATTTATTTGTTGTTAACTGATTTAATGCATTTACTTATTCATCAAAATCCTATCTGTGTTATTTTGATGACTTCACTATTATTTTATATGTGAATATATAAGAAAATAAAATTAATGACAAGTTAATGACATCTCTGATTATTTAAATGTAATTTATTTAAATGACCAAGCTTTAATATTTTTCATATATTATTATACACTGTATTATTCAGTTAGGTTTATAAATAACTGAATTTTAAATAGATAATATTTCTATTATTATTTATTATTTATATTTCTGTCATGACAACTCTCTGAGAAGTTAACATGGTAATATACATAGCAATTTTAATGTGCTGATAATGTTGTCTCTGGTGCTAGAGTTCATCGTACTTTATGTCATTGCAGCTTTCATACAAAGCATGGAAGATTAATCTGCGCTGACCCAAACCAACATTGGACGCAGGACAGAATTGAGTGCCTAAGGTATGAGAATGTATCTTATCAATCACTAACATAAAATGCAGTCTTACCACATTTTATACCCTTAAGAAAATTAACTGATGCAAAAAAAAAAATGTTCCCTGCATGTGCCCTTTAGGATGAAGGCTGCGGAAGTGAAGACTGGTGGTTTTTAATGCTTTAAGAATTCCAAAATGGAGAGGCTCTTCTGGAGATATATATATATATATTTAATTATTATTATTTTGGACTGTTTCCCTCTTTGATAAAGAGTTCTTATATTCTATATATTGGCATCACTTATTTGCACTTTCTTGTACAGAGTATTTATGAAGGGGGAAATACAAGGTAACTTTACTATAGTGTGGATTTTAAGCCTCTTGTGTTTATATAAAGCAAAATATTTTTTAGCTCTTTGTATTGAGCTGTTAACTCACTAATTCAGTTTACAGTTTTTTTTTTGTTTTTGTTTTTAACTAATTCAGATACTATTTAAAAGTTACCTATAAAAGCTAATGTATTATGACTTTTATATTTGATATTGTTCACAAATGTTTCTTAAGGGTGCATGTATTTTTGTCTTTATTTTGAGTTATGATTTGACTAACCCTTTGGTTAGACATTGATGCCCTCTACTGTCAAAGCTATGCCAATATGATAAAGTAGGAAATGTTTTTCCATCCTTAAAAATGTAATAAACATTTTATACAATTGTATAGAAAAGTAGTTTTTGTTTTATATTACATTTCTCTTATATGTATTTTTAAATAAAGGTCCTTAATTTCACTCTGCATTTTTGTGATGAACTACAACTCAGCACTACAACGTCATTGTCCTTTGTGTTTCTGAATTGTGGTCCATAACATTTTGCACCAAAATGAAAACACAAACTATGGATTTTCGGGCCTCTGGGTGGTGTTTTTAACTTATTTATAAGGCAAAACATTTCAGAACTCTATTTATTGAGATGGGTTAATTATTAACTCACTAATTTAATTCACTATTTATTTATTTATACTAATTATTAAAAAACATTTAAATGTACTCACTAATTATGATCTATACATCACAGTGATCCACTTGACTGCAGACCATCAATTGATGTCTTCAGAAGCAAAAAGGTGTGTTTGTAATAAATAAATACATCTGAAAGAGGTTTTTAACTTCAAACTGAGGGTAAGGGTGATTATAATTTAATTTTTGGGTGAACTTTTCCTTTAAATTCAAAGCTGGTGAAACCATCAGAACAGTCTTTGAATGGGTTTACATGAGGTAATGAGAGGGAAATCATAACTTAATAAATCTATAGGGGTTTATTCACCACTTCCTTCATCTCTACCAGTCTGGGCTCTTAGCCAAAAGTTTTCATTTCAGTGGATTTCATAAAAGCAAAACTTAACTGAACTCCTGTTTACCTCAAGACAAAATCTGTGCTCTTTATTTAGGATATAAACACAAGTGCAATTTTCATATTTGTTTTTTTAGTTATATAATTTTGAAGAATTTTTAAAATCTTACCGCATATCACATGAGAACATAAATATGTGCACAGGATTTATGAGAATCTTAAAAGAACCGAAAACAGGTTCTGCAAGTGTTGTGCAGCACAAAAACTCCAAGAGTAAAAAGGAACGAATACAGGTAGGAAATTTTAGTTCACCACTTCCTTCTTTTCCAACAGTTTAATTACTCGGCCAAAAGTCTTGTTTTCATTTGAACCTTCGAAACGGTCAACAAGGTAAGCTTATCACGCATATCTGTTCAAATCTGATTTATGGTGCAAAGACAAAAAAGATTAGGTCAAGCAGTGTGTGAATTAGGCCTGTGCTGTTTTTGGGAGCTAATTGGCCTAGTATGTATTGCACAAGGACACAAAAAGGTTACTTTTATTAAAATTACTATTTAATTACATATTATTATTACTATTCAGAATTGTTTGTTGAAACAAATTGTAACAGATTGCCGGCTTACCTTTAAAAATGAGTGTGACCGCTCCGTTCTGCACCCCAGTCTCTTCAGCTACACCATTGAATGAAGACGTCAACCAAGGTGAGCACTTATTAATAACAGCACCTGGTAAATTATGTTAATAACATATGTCAGGGCTCGAAATTACCATTTACCCGTCACTGTATGGAATGGGACAAACAGTCAGTCAGGAGAGTAGAGCTCCACAATTCTGGATAAATTAACAATCACGATTTTCTTTTCTTTTTTTCTCAAATAGAGATCATGATTCTGAACAGACAACTAAACAAAATAGCATGTGATTTAATAGCCTAGATGTCCTGACAAAATGTTAATTGCTGCAGTCAATTTTTTAATTTACTTATTTATTTTGAAATGTTTTTTGCAAAATCTACACCTCTTCTGTGGCTAATAATAATTTCATAATGATCCTTACTCCGTGAAGTCAAGCTGAAGATAAGTGACAGTGTGCAAACACTACTGGCCATTTTTGGGTTAACTAAATATGCAAGATTAGCCTTGCATGTCACTTTATAACACAGTGTGTATATCCTTTGCTGGGCTGATTAAAAAAAAAAAAAAAAAAAAAAAAAATGTATATATATATATATATATATATATATATATATATATATATATATATATATATATATATATATATATATATATATATATATAGCCTAAAGAATTGAGTATAAATAAGAAAAATAAGAAAATGTGAAAAACCAGCTAAAGTCGTTTTTTTGTGATTTACTACATAATTGTTTTTGTGTGTGTGTGTGATTTTTCTACATAAAATCATACTTCATAAGGTAAGGAACATTCTGTGAAAATGTAACCTTGATATCTTTAATATCAACTGAGTAAGGCCATGTCAAGATTGAAATCATAGTGACATTAATGGTTGAAATCAAAATTTGATGCTTGTTATCTCATAATTACATTTTGAGACTTTAGCCTGGATTTCACAGAGAGGGTTATATATACCCACTTCCAGGCACCACTACACATCATATCCATATAACGTTAATTACTTTCATTGGGTCAAATAAAAAGGAACCAGCATCAGACCACAGTCTCTCATATGATATCCATATAATTACTTTCACTGGGTCAAATAAAAAGGAACCAACATCAGATCACAATCTTGGCGATTAAACTGTAAAATAGATGAGCCAAGTCTTACTAGAGTAACTTTACACCTTTAAATTAAAGTGAAGTATTTTAAAGTGTAGCCTACATCTTACTGCCTGATAATAGGCGCGTTCGACTTGAAGCAGCGCTGCACACACTGTATGACATCAAAGTACCGCGAGAGCGATTCGAATGCATTGGATCCGTGTGCTCTCTTATCGCTCTCGCGGTACTTTGATGTCATACAGTGATCATTCTGTGCAGCACTGCTTCAAGTCGAACGCGCCTAATAATAAGCCTGCAGCAGCACCTCAGAAAGCTAGAAAGCTGGGTTGCCAGGTTTTCACAAAAACACCCGGCTAATTGCTACTCAAAAGTAGCCCAATCGCTTAGGGGGGTCCCCCGTTCCGGGGTGGGTTGGGATGGTGGTGTTGGGGTAAAATAAACGTTTTTTTTCCGGGATTCCCTGGTAAAAATCGCATTTCAGGGGCGTTATTGGGGTCGCTTCAACCCGCGGCAACACTGTATCCCAAGCGGACTTGGCAACACTGCCAGGAAGTGACGTTGAGTTACGCGCGCATTTACGTGTGTAGTGTGTGCGTGCCGACTTACACCGGGGCTGTGGCGAACGAGCTCGTGGTGACCTTAAAAGAAACACAAATTCGCATTTACAAGTACTGACAACAACAACAACAAAACAAAAAAACAATTTAAAGGACCAGTTTTCTCATTTAAAAGTAAGTACTTTTCGTTTCAGTAAGTCACTACATTTAGCTTTCATGAATTAGCAGGATGGCCTGCATTGTGACAGCTCAATGATAATGTCACGCACGCTGTCAATGAATTTCATGCCATGCTTTGTTTTAATAAATAAGTTGATTGCTATTTAAGATGGTTTTGCTCCAAAGGTAAAATGAGCAACATGCAAATTACTTATGTGGTTAAATCTAAAAAGATCCATTGACTGTCACCTTCTAGATAATTATGTAGGCGGAAATGCATATACTTTGTCCAAAATTGAAGTTCAGTTTTATGTAATGTGAATGTCTAGCTTAGCATGACATAATCTGAATTGAGTGTTATTTGTGCTAGTGTTTCTATGAATTATTCCTCTAGAAAAGAAAAAGGAAAAAAAGGTTAGGAAGAATTAGATTATTTCACCACGTGCGTGTGAACAGGAAATGCTAAAGATCTTTGACCTTCAAGTGTTCTCTAAATGGTCCGGAATAAATATTTTTGCTTTCTATTGATATATCAACTTATTAGCTATTTTACAGATAAGAAATAAAAATATTTATATTGAAATTTGTCCTTGCTGCGTTACAAAATGTAACTTCCTTGTAAGTAACCTTGTGTTCTGGAGATAAAAATAACATTGAAATTATTTTATTAGTTTTCAGTGCTCTGCAAGAAGTGGTTTATAAACTGCTTTACAATGGAAATCAATCATTATGAACCAGCTTCCATATCAGTGTCTGATGCTGGTTGTGACTCTCACATGGTCTTCATCAGTCACAGCACACCCTCCTCTTTAGTGTGATGCTCTCGGGGGTATGTGACCATGTGCTTAGGAAAAAGATCTTCATTCATCTGTTTAATCAAGCTTGAACTGCATTTATGCATGCAGGACTCAACAATAAGGTGTTTTCCCCCTAGTCCCTGGGGCCGACATATCGATATCACATATCCAACAAAGTACTTTTTGCTCTACTCAGCATCCGCCCTGTTATTAGATACCTTTGCTTGCAGAATAAATAAATCATGGCTGACTTTGCCTTAAAAATTTTGGAATTTCAGGTTTTTGTATTTGATTTCAAACTTATTTATGTGTAATTGTTTTCCTCTACAAGGTTGTTTTGTGTTGAAACATGATGATTGCTGGTTTGTGTTCAGCAGCCTTCGAGTATCATCACAACGGCACAATCAAAAAAAGGAAACGGTTGTGTTAGGTGTCCATTTGTCTCAAATCTTTTAATTTATTCAGAATGTCCTGTTATTGTTTAATAAACTGTTATTTATTGTCTTAACTGACAAACTGTCAAGTGAATGCCATTGTAGTTTTTTTGCAAGACTGAAAATGCCGCCAATTGTTCTGTTAGGTTGTTAAATTACTAGGAAGTTGCTAGTTTAAACATGCATACAAACACTTCCTTTAATGCAAGAATTACACAAAGGATGTAATAAACCTCAAAGTGGCATTATGAGGAAATATGTCTTCAAACCCAACTGTTTTTTTTTTTTTTTTTTTTTTTTTTACGTTTTGACTAGTTTTTACAAAGATTGCCTAAAAATGTGTGTTTTGTTTTTCCCTCTTGTTTTTATTTCACTAACTTTCTTTGGTTAGTGTCAATCGTTTAGTAGGCCACTAGATTTAAGTACACAGTATTTCACAATTAGTAAATATTTGTGGTGCACATGTTGCATTATCAACATTATATAATCTCCATATTGATTCTTATCACTGCTTTAACTAGCTGTGGAGCCACGGTAGAGGGTGGCTCTGGCTTTTGGATGGTGTTCAACGAATCAAAAGACTACCTTTTTTTCAGTGGATAAAAACATTTTTGGACTTTGAACAATGAGGGCTGTGTTTATGAATTCAGAGACTTCAAAAAGAGCACTTGGACTGAGTAGGAACTTGTGAGAAACTTGTGTTGCTAAAGATATTTTATATCTCTTTAATTGCAGATTCCATGGAAGGAGCAATTGATCAGGCCAAAATGAAGTTTTCGAGAATAGTAAGTGCTGTTTTTGACAAACTTGTTGTCTTTAAAATATTATATTTTAAGTACTCTAAAAACTTACTGTATATATTTTGCTGGAATTTATATTTACTGTATATATTTTGCTTCCCTCCCCACCTCTTTTAATAGGTAAACAGTCGGTCGTACACCCGGTTCAATCAATCTCAGAATCCTGATGGAGAGAGCAGCCGTGTGGAGGTGAAGCTTGCTGTGGATGTTGAGGAGGAAATGGATGGAATAGAACAAGAACATGTGCAACGTGACACATACACAAGATCCAGTCATTCTGGGCCAAGGAACAAGTGGAGGATTCTGGTGTGGGTGGGTGGAGTGCTGGTCATCTTCTGTGTAGGTGAGTGTTTTTGCAGTTTATCTGACTGAATATCAATGGACCCTTTGACATCCATTTTAGTAATTTCCCTAATTCTGCTATAGTTCTTCCCTAATTCTGTTTTCACATTTAAATAGCAGTCATTTTTTCTTTTCTATGTCACAGTTTGATTAAATGTATTCAAACTGTGCCAAATTCTGTGACATTCTACATCATACAGTGAATTCCATTTTATTACAGGATTCTGCGATTCCGTCCTCGTCTTGGAAATCATAGGGCCATGCAAATATTAAGAAATTCTAATTGAAATATTGATATGACTGGAAATGATTTTATGTTAGAAGAGAGATTAAATTGGTTGCCAGGGACAGTAGTCAGTTAAAACCTCCTGTGAGTGATCAAATAAAATCAAGTGTTTCTATGAGCCATGTAATAAGTTGTTTTTAGGAGATGTTATCAGTTTTTAGTGCTCATGTGAGAAACCACACATAGTTTTCCTTCTACTTTTTCCCCTGTCCTAGGTTTACTCATTGGATACTCTGTCCACCGCAAGTCTGAGCCTGCTACCTGCTCTCCGGGAGATGGTGTGATCAAGCATGACCCTGAAGATCTACCTAATCAAGAAATTCCACCATATTATCCACCTTCTTTGGATTGGAGTGACCTTGTTGGACTTATGAATGATAAACTGTCATCTAAAGCCATTGAAGACAAATTAAGGTAACTGTACGTCATTGAATATTATTGTTCTTGTGTGCATTGTTGATTTGAACGTAAAAATAATTGTGATGCCATAAGTATGCACACCTGTTATTGAACTTCGCTGACTTTCTGTTCCTCTTCCATTTAGTAAGTATTCCCAGATTCACCGCATGGCAGGATCATTTGCAGATAATAAGTTAGCTGATGATATCCATGATATTTTCACACAACTGAATATGGACCCCTGGGTTGATGAACACTATGTGAAGCTACAGTTTCGTAACAGGTCAGTATCAGCTACATAAACCTCTACATAAAATAAGAGGTTTATACATAAATGGAAAACCTCTCAAAACACCAGAGTAACTGCATACCAGCACTCTAGAACACTGCACAGCACAGCCACATGCTGACATACACTTAACACTCTAAAAACATCTCAGAATACAATAAAAATGGTAGCAGTTTGTAACAATCTAAAAATCTGTGGTAAAACCGTATCACGACATGCTAACAAATGCATAACACTAAAAACCATTCTGAACACAATAAAAACTGCATAGCCACAGGCTAACAAATGCATAACATGCTGAGAACACCATAAAACACATGGCAACATGCTAACATGCATATAACAAATTATAGAAACTCTAAACAGTAAAAACCTAATAGCAACTTGCTTACAAATTCAAAACATGCTAAAAACTGTCAGAACACCTATAAAAACTGTAAAGCATCATGCTAACAATCATATAACACGCTAAAACCACACTGAATGCAATACAAAATGCATTAATTTGCGCACAACTTGCTAAAAACACCTGAACGCAGTAAAAACCTAGTTCAGCATGCTAACAGGTGTATAACAACTAAAAATCACTCTAAACACAATAAAAGCTGCATAGTGACACACTAACAAATGCATTATATGCCAAAACCCTCTCTGAACACTATAAAACATAGCGACACGCTAACAAATGTATAACATTCTGAAACCTTTCTGAACACTGTAAACCTCATGACAACACAGTGAAAACCACTCGGAAAACCACCCTTAGCAAACGAAATCATGGTTTTTACATCTTTCTTTGGGTATGTGATTTGTAATTTGGACTGTATGTAACCCTAACAGCTCCAGTCCAAACAAAGTGTTGTTTGGTGCAGTGGAGATTGGAAGTCCAAAAGGATACCTGGCTTACAGTGAAACAGGACGTAGAGAGGTGAGCCTTCCTCTTCCTCTGAAGGAAACACTTGCCTTTCTTGATTTT
Source organism: Cyprinus carpio (assembly GCF_018340385.1). Classification (NCBI taxonomy): domain Eukaryota; kingdom Metazoa; phylum Chordata; class Actinopteri; order Cypriniformes; family Cyprinidae; genus Cyprinus; species Cyprinus carpio. The sequence continues at coordinate 16,049,130 of NC_056620.1, forward strand.
TTTTTTTCTTTTGTTAGTCAGCTTAGCACAATGGTTGTTCCATAATTGACAACTTTTTTTTTTAAACAATTCTGTTCACAGGGCAGAGTGGTGTATGCCAACTATGGTGAGCTTTCTGACCTGCAGAATAAAGAATACAAACTGAATCTAAATGGATCTGTTGTACTGATGAGAGCTGGAAAAATCAGCATGGCTCAGAAGGTGATTCATGATTAACAGTTCATCTGACCTTGTAGTGTTTTCCTAGAGACTCAAGGCCAAATATCTCTGTTAAATGGTTAGTTCACCCAAATATAAAAATTCTGTCATTAATTACTCACCCTCGTGTTGTTTCAAACCCGTAAGACCTTCGTTCATCTTTGGAACACAAATTAAGATTTTTTTCGATGGTATCTGGAACTGTCTGACCCTGCATAGACAGAAATGCAACTGAAATGTTCCCAAATCCAGAAACGTAGCAAGGAGATCTGTGAATTAATCCATGTGACATCTGTGGTTCATCCGCAATTATACGAAGCTACGAGAATACTTTTTGTGCGCAAAAGAAAGAAAAAAAAAATGACTTTATTCAACAATTTGTCTCCGCCGCATCACTGAGGTGCCATTTTGGAGAATATCTCAGCTGCGTCACGCTGGAACTGTTTCCTACGTTGTTGTGATTTGAGCTGAACGGAAACAGCGTATCCATCGAAAAAAATCTTAATTTGTGTTCCGAAGATGGACGAAGGTCTTACGGGTTTGAAACGACATGAGGGTGAGTAATTAATGACAGAATTTTCCAATTTGGGTGAACTAACCCTTTAATAGTAACAATCTGGTACTTTTTGCTAGTGCTGATCAAATTATGTTTGTTACCATTGTAGGTTATGAATGCAGCTAAAATGGGTGCCGTAGCAGCTCTGATCTACCCAGACCCGGCTGACTATAAAACTCTGTCTTGGGATGCTGAACTTTATGGTCATGTAAGTTATGCCAAAGAATGATATTCATATGTTTGAGTTTAGTTTGTTTATATTGATTTTGAGTTGAGCTGTTATATTTTCCTCTCGTAATTTTTTTTAATTGGTAGATTAAAATGCAATTTATTTGCTTTATAATATTTTCTAATAAATATTAAATTTTTTGTATATATACTTTTTTAAGATTAAGGCAATTTCTAAATTTGAAAAAGAGATTAAATATTGACTTGTATGATTCATTTAAAATCAGTAGCTGTGACAGTTTGAACTGAATGTAAATTTGTTCACATATTCCGGTCTTTAATTATAGGTCCACCTGGGATCAGGTGATCCTTACACCCCAGGATTCCCATCCTTTAATCACACACAATTTCCTCCTGCCAAGTCCTCTGGTCTTCCAGGAATACTTGCTCAGACAATCACTGCTAACATGGCAAAATCAATCTTTGAGTATGTTATAGGTTTTGGTTTACCTTGGTCTTATTTTTTAAACCTATTTTGAGAAACAAAGCTTGATTGGTATTCTCAAATTTCTCACAGAAAAATGGGAGGAGAAGATGCTCCTGCTAGATTTAAGGGTGACTTCCCCACTTACAAAGTGGGAAGTGAGAGTGACAAAGTAACCGTAGCAGTCAATAATAATCTTGCAGACACCAAGATCCATAATGTGTTTGGAGTCATCAAAGGTTATGTGGACCCTGGTGAGTTTTTGAATTTTTTTTTTTTAAACACTTCTATAGAATTAAATATCTGTGATCTTACTGTGGTGGTGTAAATCCGGCAGATCGTTATGTTGTGATTGGAGCGCAGAGAGACTCCATGACTTTGGGATACGCCAAGTCTGCAGTTGGCACTTCTCTTCTGCTGGAGCTTGCGAGAGTTTTCACAGAGCTAAAGAAAGGTATGACCTTACCAGAAGACGTGTTAACCGTCATTTACAGATTTATTTTTTAGCTGTGACAGGAAAATCTGAAGGCTGTCCGTCACTTTGATAGATTACACTGAGGGTGATTTATTGTAATTTGTAACTGTAATACCCACTCCTGTCCAGTTGGTGCTGAGTGCACTCCAGTGTGGCAGGAGAGTAAGGGATCATCAGCCTCCAGAACAAAAATTAAACTGTCAAAGTTTTTTGATTATGTACAGGCGAGTACCCAGTTTAAGCTACAGCGATCTATCTCGCCACATTAAAGAAAGCCAAAACAGTATTTATTGCTTGAATTTCCTAATGAAATTGACAGAATTTGAAATCGGAGACTTTGTTTTATAAGTAACCAAGCAAAAAGCTTAGCCTGTTGTGATTTATTAGATGGGAGGTGCACTGTGTACTGTTCATTCAACAACTGAAAACAGCATAGACCAAAAGATCGATTGGGATTTAAGAATTAGTATTTTTTTTTTTTTCTTTTTTTTTCTCAGATAAATGAGAATCTATTAAAATCGAGAAATAGTTTTTTTTGCCCTAGCATATTTTGTTGTTTTTGGTGGTCTCCGCTGTCACTGCGGGGTATGGTGTTGAACATGAAATGTAACACACAGTCTGTTCATTTGTTCTCGTCAAATTAAATGCATAAGCCTATATGCATTTTCTGTAGGTTCATGATTAAAAATGAAAATATCAACAAAAATAAAAGCAATGTGTCATTATAATTAAAATATGAAAATTAAATGATGAATAATAGATTACGATGGAATTTTTTTTCGACCCTGTCTGTCAAAATGACAGACAATGTTAAAGGGATAGTTCACCCAAAAATGAAAATTAGCCCATTATTTTTCTTACCCTCAAGTCATCCTAGGCATATGACTTCATTCTTTCAGACAAATCCAATCGGAATTATATTAAAAATTGACTGTGATCTTCCAAGCTTTTTAATGGCAGTCAGCAGGTGTTACAGTGCATCAGTCCAAAAGAATTGAAATAAAGCGCATCCATCCATAATAAAAAGTGTCTCACACAGCTCTGGGGGGTGAACAAAGGCCTCCTGTATGAATCGATGCATTTTTGTAAAAAAAATATTTATATTCAAAACGTAATAATCATTTTAATGTAGCTTGCGCCAACAGTTGTACACTGAAGCAGCTCCGGGAGGATGAGGTAAGATGTCAGCATTGCGCATGCACCGGTGAGTCTCGTGAAAACCAACTTTTGTTAACCGGAGCAAAGGAAGCAAAGTTTCCTTTCTTTAGCAAAGGAAAACCAGTCTCCTCTTGGCTTATATCGAAATCATCCTACATCCTCCTACGAGGATTTCTTCCCAAATCCTCGTTTTGTACTTCTAATTCGTGACCGTTGTTTTGTTTCGATCTCTCCACTGCACTTCCGCGTTCGTCACTAAGCGGCGCATACACAATACCAACCTCATACGTCATTAGCCCGAAACTGCTTCTGTGTACAGCTGTTGGCGCAAGCTATACATTTTGAATATGTATATTGTTCTTACAAAAATGCATCGATTCACTACAGTATCCTTTTGTTCACCCCTGAAAGAAGAAAGTCATATACACCTAGGATGCCTTGAGGGTGAGTAATTTGTGGGCTAATTATCCATTTTTGGTGAACTAACCCTTTAAAGTCTAAGTCTAATTGTTGTGCCATGGGCTCATTCCTCAACCTCTTCACCATAGATGGTTTCAGACCCAAAAGAAGTGTTGTGTTTGCCAGCTGGACCGCAGGGGATTTTGGAAACGTCGGAGTTACTGAATGGCTTGAGGTTTGTGTGCTGATGTCATCTGTGATTGGTTTGAATATTGGCACATAGTTTGAAATGC